>NC_041339.1:36169081-36332914 GCF_004354835.1 Perca flavescens | reverse complement strand
TATATTAAATGAAAATCAAAGCATATTTTAAATGTCTCTTGTCCCTTTTTGACAATGAACAGGCAAAAATTTAAATTTTTAAATTTAGTTTAGATTTTAGTTTTTTAATACCCGTTTATGAAAATTGAATGACCAACAGATACAATGACCTACTACATTTACCTGACAGAGAATCTGAAAAAGATTTAGATTTTATTCACAAAATAAACTCACAGATAATATACCACCTTCTGCATTGGTATAAAACTGGCAGGTTTCAGACTGTTGCAGACTGGTGTATTTCAACTCTACTCATCGCAAGTCTTTGGTCTGAACTGGGGGCTTTACAGTCTAGGCCAGAGAAAATGCTTTGACAAATGAGAGATTACTCAAGATCAAAACTGAAAAAGCTGAAGAAATTTTAAATTTAAAAACATGTTCACCTGCAACATGCCACTGACCTGAATAAAGGAACAATGATTATGCCAAAGCAGGAGAGCACATCAACATCACAATCCTGGGTCTACTATCATACATCAAGATAATGCTAACAATAAAACAATACACCTTCCAAAGATGTTGCAAGTTCCAGTTAGGCCACTAATCACAGACCCGTTTCCGCACTACAGTGTCTTTACAGTCATAACGGGCAACGACATAAACATACATTACAATTGTCATTGAATAATTGGTTGAACAGTATTTCAACCTTATATTTCCCCATAGTAGCTTCAAGGTGGGGTTTTAGCACTGTGAGATATATACACAGTATTCTTTTATCCACTGCTCCGACTCTTCTTTTATAGCTACTATATATAACATTTGCATTTTGAAACATATTCACAGCCTAAATGCAAATCTTTAATTGTTTCACCATGCATTCAAATTAAATTGTTAATTTTTATTGTCCACACTGAATTTACATTCAGGAGTGTTTTCTGTATCTAGCACTGAATACTTGGAACCTTACTTTGTAAATTAGCTATATTCAAAAAATCAAGATTTAAAACTAAAACTTCAACTCTTAGAAATATTAATTAGTGTCCAGCAAGCATTTCATGTTATTAATTCAATTCACATTATACTAGCATGTCCAGGTCTTTTTTTTAGAAACACTAAATAACAATGGTGATACTAGGGATGGCAGTAGCTCAGTCTATTGGGACTTGGCTTGTGTACTGAAGGGTTGCTGGTTCAACTCCTGTGCTAGACCAAGTATGGAGTGTTGACTGGTAGCTGGAGACCCCTTTGTGGGATCAATAGAGTATCACCTAACAGGAGAAAGGCTGAATCTTATCTTCTTATTCCTTTTGTCACCAAACAACTGAATGGTACAAGACAGCCACCTAATGGACAGCAATGGACATACTTAGCTTTTTGGTTTTCTAACTACATTTTACTGATTATACTTAAAGATTTTTACTGAAGGGACACCTCCAATGCAGTAACTACTTTTTACTAATTATACTTACATATGTTTACTGAAGGAACACATTCAATGCATGACTTATACTATAACAGAGTTTGTATACACTGTTAGTACAAGATCTGAATACAACTACACAGTTTTTGTCTTGAAATGATGAATGTCACCATGAGCTGAATGTTCTCTCTTTATAAAATAAAATCTAAATTGTGTTGATCGATCAGCAGAGGGCAGTAAAGCACCACAACTCTGCCTCTGATTGGCTTACCATGGTATTCGTACCCCAACACTAACCAATCCAACCAATGAAGGGAACGAGAACTAGTCAATCAGAGACAGGGGCGGCGTCATGCCTTCACCATCCTAGGAATCACAAATTTGCCTCCCCAAGTAGACTGTTTAGACTCATTTATTGATTTGGTTAATCACTGATATTAAGTCAAACAAACTAAAATATAATGAGAACAAAAATTATATTATAGGAACATTAGAACACATCCTGAGCAGCTGCTCCAAGGCGCTGGGTGAGGGCCGGTATCGATGGAGCCTTGACCAGGTCCTCAAATCCATCGCTGAGGCAATCAGCAAGGTGATCCAGGACAGCCGATACACCCAAGCTACAGCCAATGCCATTCACTTTATCAGGGAAGGACAAAAGCCAGAGAACACACCGAAAAACTGCTCTGTGTAGGTTTGCTCTCCACGCCCGAGACTGGGCGATGACAGTCGACCTGGAAAGGCAGCTGAAAATCCCAACACACATCACCCACTCCAAATTGAGACCTGACATCATCTTTGGTCTCCGAGGCCACAAAACAACTAATCCTGTTAGAGCTGACAGTGCCCTGGGAGGAAAGTATGGAGGAGACTCGAGAGAAAGAGGGAGAAATATCAAGAACTGGTGGAGGATTGTCGGAGGAACGGATGGAGGACCAGGTGTATGCCAGTAGAGGTGGGCAGTAGGGGATTTGCCAGTCACCCCTGAGCAAGGCCTAAGGCATGCTGGGCATGACAGGTGCTAGCCACAGAAGAGCCATAGGCAACAACGTGGAGGCAGCAGAAAAAGCATCAGTAGACAGGCCGGGTCTGATCAGCCTCGGTCGAGTCGCCATGACGAGCGTGTCTTCGTTGCAAGACCAGAAACACCCAGTGACTCCTGGAAACAACACTGATGATGTGTCCAAGGTTGTGCATCAGAAGATGTTTCTGTAAACTATTGTTGGCTTCTTAAATGCACAATAGAATAGAATAGAATGGAATAAATATTTATTGTCCACCAAGGTGGACATTTTCAGTCCATGTTTATGAGTTTGACTAACGTTAAAAGAAGAAACCTTTTTTTTTTTTAATTTTTATTAATATTTTACTTTGTAACAGAACACCACATAAGACAGCCGGACAACAATACGATACAAAACAAAATACAAACACAAAAATAAAACCTGTGGCCTGTGTTGAAAAACAACTCAACGCTACTTTATGTGACTACCAAAATCCAATGATTAACTTTTCTACAATATAAACAATATTTGGTTTTATAAAATTTTTAAATATTGGTTGAAGCATTTTTTTGAGTTTTGCAATTCATTCAGATATGTAGCTTTTATACACACTGTTGTCCTGTGGATGAACTGCATTGAGTTAATAATTAACTAATACAAGCATCTGAGTTAGCAAGCTAGGTGAAATAGCAAGGGTTAGCTGAGGCACAAAAATAAAAATAACAGTTTAACATTTCTGTTGGTTGTCTTTCTAGCTGACTTAAATCATAAATATCAGATAATATTGGCACCAGGTATATACCAAAATACAATGATTTACTCTTTTATTTGATATCCTGCTACCAAAAGTTATTTTCACTGTTAATGTTGTGATTTTACTCTTTGTGCAGTTCCCAAAATCTGCAAGAGTATTTTACATCCTGCATTTTGTTATAGAGCTCAACAGTGTGGTTCTGGAAGTAAAAATCCTTTTAATTAATTTTCTCTAGGCCTCCAGGAAGAGTGCTCAGGCCCTGCAGCCCAAAAAGGATTTCCCCAATGGCCACCAATGTAAAAGAGACACCTGTAAAATTGCTGCCAGGACACCTCAAACTGCAAGCAAGGTTGGTTATAACTCTTTTTATTCAGATTTTTTTAAACATCCATGGACTTTTTATATTTGAAAAACATCCTTCTAGCCGAGAAAAGTGATTCCAAACCTGTGACGTAACCACAATGTAAAGTCCACGGGCTGAGTGGGAACTCACGGGTGGAGCCAGTGGGAGAAACGATATGAAGTAGTCATGGAAGTAAACCCAGAAGTTTAAAACTTTTTTTTTGGCATATGTGCCAGGCGAGCAACCCATTAAACAGAATAGGCTCCAATTTTCTTCATAAGGATTATCAGCCATAATGTCTAAACCATCCAAGGTAGACTTACCATAAGCGGTGAGATTTTGAAACAAATGTTTCTGCTCCTGTAGAAGTCAGAGGTCTGTATGAAATCAACCTTGTTTTAAGAAAAACAGGTTTTATTCACGATATCATGGAGAAGTACTACAGTACCCATAATCCAAGCGCAAACAGCAATTTCTGTGATTGGCGAAACTCGCTGTCACCATGGAAATGTTTACCAAACCCACGAACGGCTATAGCGAGCTTCTACCACTGAAGTCTATGCTTGTTTCTGTACGCACTCTTGTACCGCTTTGCCTTTTGCTGTTTTCCACTTTTGACCGAATCAAATGTCTTATGGTCACCCTTCATCTCGTAACTCTTTATATAAGTATTTAATGAAATGTCAATGGAGACTTCCAAATTTTGATTTGCGGCAAGTCACAGACTCACTGTGGAGAGGTTTTGCAGCTGTAACAAACAAACAAACTTGTACGCAAAAGCAAAAGCACATTACAACAATTACTTGTTTGCTATCTCTGTTGCCTTGCTGTTAAAGAGGAATTGAAGATGCTGGATTGAATTGCTTGGTAAGTCATCAATAACATTAGAGAACTCATCATCTTGTCTAATAGCTAGGTAGCTAGCTAATTAGCTAGCTTTTTAAATCCTAAAAGGGAATTTTTCTGTTTCATTTCTATGGTTGTGGCGGTCGCATGTCATTAGTAGTATTATTTTAGTTATCACTTTACAGTTACTAGGATAGTTAGCCTATTCTTGACATATCCCACTTTTAACCATCAATATGACCAAATATTTCATTGTATTGAAGATGTGTTTAGTGTTTGATGTTTTACATTTTTTTTAGGTTTTTATACCAAGAATGAAATCACATTGGTAAGCTTGAATCTGTTCCAGATGTTACCCTGTCATTATTTAGATTTTTTGCAGATATTAATAGGCTAATTGAAGAATTTATTTATTTTTTAAATGCAGATAGATTATGCTGATGCTCTTATCCATAATTCGGCAAAGACAGAATGAAGTGGGTTCCTAAATCCAAAGGTAAGGAGGTCAAAGGTCAGTATATAATATATATATATATATATATATATATATATAATTTGAAGATTCAAATCTTCAGTCAAGAAGCCCCAGAGTTGATGTCATTTTGTCAGACGAATACAAGCCACCCTGTTATTGGTGGTACTTTATTATATACTCATTTGAACTTTCGTGTTCTTCATGTGATGGAAATGTGATGTTTTCACATTACAGAAGATGAACCAAGACAATAAACATAATAAGTAAGATAAAACTGTATTCATCCCGAAGAAAATTGTTGTGCAGCAGTTGAAGTACAAAGGTGAAGAGTTCCAGCATACGTGGAGTGCAAGAACATCAAGATATAGGAACAGTAATCAGTAAGGTATGAAATGGGTTACACACACACACTCAGTTTGTGTTATCCTTTAAGAAGTAATCACAATTCAAAATACAGACATTTATATTTTATATTTCATGTTTGTTTGTTTTTATGGCGCCCCCTAGGTCTGATCAATCTGCTGATATAGAGTTAGTTCAGATTAACTTAGTTTTGCATTGCCAAACCTTCTTTATGAATACATACATTTCAGTGGCATGTCCAGACTTTTTATTACTGGGGTGGCCCAGTAATATTATTTAAAGTTGACCATTATTTTTTTCATAATTTGTCATTGTTACTGTTATATTACTGTATGAAAACTGCTTGTTAGAAGTTTGGTGAATATATTACGGAGCTGAAGGACAGTATACAGTATAAAGTGCTATACATGTGTTAGTGGTTCCAAAATGGCAGACTGGTCAGGGGACAAATACACCTTTTAATTATTTTAGTTGATTTATTTATTTTAGTATTCTTTAACAAAAGACTATATATGTTCCTCTTCCATGTGAGCATTCTTAGCACACAATGTGTGTTCTCTCAGTGAACTGGGACTATAATTTGGGAGGATTGAACAATTATTATAGGTTTTTATAATTGTACAATCCTCCCTTATTATAGTCTTAGTTCACTGGACCAGTAACTATATAGTTGAGGCTACTGTTCATTCATGAAACAACAGGGAGAGGACACATCAATGGGTTTTGACCTTATATTTTGCAGGGTGGAAATAACTGATGAATACTCTTTTTACAGTCATGTTTAATGTGTGCATTAAATGTATCACTTAATTATCTTCATAAATAGTCTAGAAATCTAGATTTCAGAGTCCAATTTCTTCAGTGTCTTTCTTTTTTATGTCCATTAATAGGCCTTCAAAGCAAAGGAAGCAAAGCATATAATATGTAAAGAAGTAAACTCTGCCTCTGTAAAAAAAAAAAAATTAATATATAATTATATTTTATGTTTTGTAATTTATGCGTATTCTCCATTTTAGCATCAGTAAATCAGAAATCTGTGATCAACATCGTGGTCTGTTAAAGAAAGCCGTGAATGCAAATCTATCTGAATTACTTCAGCCTGGCACAATCTAGTCGATCCTCCTCAGCCTGGCTTGGCCTTCGTGAAACGCACCTAACCAGGATGCACAGATTAGACTAGGTCAAGCCTCGCTTTATCAGTTATCCTGGATTTATAAATTCTGCTTTTGTGCAACACCCACCTGAGGCCTGTACTACCAAGAGAGATTTGGCGTTAATGACGGTTGATCAGTTGGTACCGGGTTAAATCGCCGTGGTAACTTCTGCTGTGCTCTGAAAAGTTAAAACATTTAGAGACCGACAACCCCGTTAACATTCCCTGATGGATATTTTTATGAAAGATATATATTTTCAGTGGAATGAATTACATATAGGCTATTCGACGGCTTCTTAAGCCGTTTGTTGCCAATGCGCACATAGGTTTGAATTATGTTTTTATATATTTTATTTGCTCTCATGGTGGCTCCCACTGCCAGGGTTGCAACTGAAATATAAGGCTAAAGCAACGGAAGTTTATGGAAAGCACAAGTGTAATTATGGTCAGATCTTGGTCCTGACTGACGGGGAAGTGATATTCATAAGCGTTGTGATTTACGCATTTCAGCGTTGTTTTTTTTCCAGCTTTCCTTCTGTTTTAGGAAGCAGCGACTGTATTGCATTTTGCCTCTAAAACCAGGTCTGTTTTCTTAATATTTATGTAATATAATTTGCTCTTCTTATATAAAACATGCGGCTCTGGTAGATGTTTGCGATTGGTCGTGCTGTTACACACCGCCTCTTTTATGTGAACGCACCCTGAGTTGATTGAACTAGTTGTTAACCACCATCGTGACACAGGTTATTCAGGACCGTGGTTATTAAGTAAGCTGAGCCGGGTAACTGAAAAAATCCAGGGCATGTTGATCTGGATTGGTAGTACAGGCCTCTGGACTGCTCTTGTTCACAACAACAAGAAAATCTGTCATAGTTCCCACCACAAATTAACAAATTCTTTAGTTTGTCTCCCTGGTTTGCTTCTTTCTTCAAAACCTCAGACCTGCCAACATGTACGCATTTTTGCGTGCTCGGCACGCATTTTGACCCTTCAGTGCGTTTGTACGATTCGCTGCTCTCTAGGTACGCATTTTGTTGCATCTCATTTCTCCGGTTTCAGTTTCTATGCAATCTACATCTATGACGTTGATTCTGCCGCTGCGGAGTGGAGTGAAAAGCTTTCAGCCAATCAGAGTGCTGCATTTTAACCCTCCGCCCACCTGCCCCTTCCTTCTTATATACTGTCTATGGCCCCTCCTAGCCAAATGCTTCGCGGGTTTAATTCAATTCAGTGCCTCAGCAAGCCAGGCTGTCCAGATAACTGTAGGCTTGCATGCCATGGCTGAACCGCCTCAAAAAAAGGTTCGGAAACTTTGACAGTATATATCGGAACGATTTGTTAACGGGAGAGATGGCCTTTCCTCCACATGTCCAGGCTTCCTCACAGAGACAGTATATAGAACCTCCTCACGCGTTCTGCACTGTGTGCAAGACCGACATCGACATCGGTCACCAAGGGGCAACAGGTAACGAACACAGTCCCATAAACAAATACTCCCCACCCCCCGAAACATAATGATATGTTAATATCATAATGATATTACAAATAAATGGATGATAAGAAAAAAGCGTTCGTAGTGTCCATCAGTGATGGGAGTAACTCGTTACAATTCAGTGGTTGAACTGACTGCAGAGATACATTTGCGACACGGACATTATTTTCTGGAGTTGTTTACGCTGCGTTGAAGCGAGCTGTCCCGTCACTGTTCCCCGTGGTCAGAGCCAAAACCACAGACGGTAACTGACAACATCTGTATCCTGTCAGTGGCGACAGCAATGTGACCGAGCTACTGACAAATAACATGTCGAGAATTAATGTTTAGTCTTGCTACACGTAATATTACATTTTATCAGCGGTGGAAAATTCTATAGCCGTCGGTATACTACCGTCGGCTACTTTGATTCAATTTTAATTGGGTATTTTTCATTTCTCCTACTTATTAGGCTACTTCTAGTCAACCACAATTCAGAGTCAAGTAGGCTATTGAACGTTTTACTTAACTATTTTATAGCTTTAGTTACTTTGCAGCGACAGATTAATAATACAAAATAATATGAATAAATTATGATGTATTTCATATTCACATGCTACTGCCAAGAATACTTCTGCTTCTATTTTGGTGAAAGTAGCCTAACTCAAAAGTAACGCAAAAGAAGTGTAGTCATTACAATTCAGAGACAATAATATTGTAATATTACTAATTACTCTCAAAGACAGTAACTAGTAATCTACATTTTGGAATTAACTTGCCCAACACTGGTGTCAATAGGCTAGCCTATCACACCGTCCATCCTTCCCATTAGCTGGGGCAGTTAGCAAAGTGATGGAATGGCTAGAAAACTAAAAGGTTTTAGAAAGGCCAGGTGCTGATTAACGTCAGATAAAGGTAACAGTTAGGCTATTTATGTGATGTGATGGCAACTGACATAATGCAATGTCACCTATGTCAAATTTGTGAAAAGCGTATCTAAAATATCTGACCCATGTTATTTATTAGCCTATAATTGTGTCTCTGTCAGGCTTCAATCTGTGCTTTTTAAGTAGTTGCTTTAGGCCTATTTAAAGTTGATTTATGAGTAAATCTAATGATTTACTTACTTAGACTACTTCATTTTCCTTCAGTAATAAGAAGAAGGCTACGTGTTAACCTGGTCTAACTCTCATCTTTAACACAGAAGTACTTAGGCATATTTATTAGCTCTCTTAGCCTCCTGTTGGTTAGACTAACAAATATATGGGCACAAAATATTGGACAGGATATAAGAAAACATTTGTATAGTAGTTTCACTACGTGTACAGCCATTCATCCACCCTCCACACAGTAATAATAATTTCTTGTAATCTAGAAGGTAGTGATGAGCCAAACAATGTATTTCCAGGTGGAAGAAGTTTCCATGGGCTATGCCTCCTGTACAACAGTTTGTTTTCAATTCAATGTTAGGAGTGATATGAGTAATTGTATAACATTTATGGTCTACTTTTATATGGTTATGGAGTAACTAATAAATCTTGATTGGTGAAATTATATTATGTAGTATGGTGTTAGGTATCTCATAGTTTTCTCAATGGTGAGTGCAACGATGGAGCGTATATTGGCGGTGGGCTGTTGGTGATTGGTGCACGCGGGGGTGTACTCATAACATTTCTTCAAGGTTGGCAGGTCTGTAATAGACATGTGGGCTGAAAGCTACAACCCCTTGATTCAAACAGAATTAGTTGTGTCCACTTTTAATCTGAGCTTTTTGTCAGCCTGTGTTTCTACATAGATATGTTGTGTTTACAGGAAAATATAGGATTTATGTTTGAAAGGGGGGCTAGGGGGGTATTTCAATAAGGGTTAATGGCGGAGTGTGATGACGGTTCACGCCTCGCCGTCGACCATTAATACCTGACAATGGACACCTGGAAGGGCATTAACCCGCTTATACCATGGTCACTTGACAAATGACATATTTTTAAAACATTAGTTTTGAACAATTTGATCCATGATGTGTAGCGTTACTGTCGGCCGCAGCTTGAAGTAGCGACCTGAATAGTGAATGGGATGTGAGATAACGTTATTCTCTGTGAAACAAAGTCAGTCCAGAGGGCCAGTAGAACTTACTTCTTGCAGCCTGTGTGTTTTAGAGCCATCCTGTGGTGTTCAGAGGACGAGTTGGAAATAACAGATCCACATTTCCTTTTTGTTTTAATGTAGCACATTCATTTAGAACAGTAAACAGACAGTTTCACCAGAACTCCTTTATTAGGTGTCCTATAGCACTTTTTTATGGACACCCTGCAGCCAATCAGAATTGAGTATTCACCATGGTATGAAGTGTTATATTGCACACTTTAAAACTGTAAATGAAATGGGGATCAGCTGTACAGTGTACTTTATATACTGCTGTACTACTTTTATGGCCAGAACTTTGACAGTGCTCCGTTACTGACCTCAGACCTGTTTGAAGCTTTAGCTCAGTATGTGGGTATTTCCTAAGTAAGAATGTTCTCTGACAGCAGTAGACACAATGTTTGCTCTCTTGATCATCTTTGGCTTTATTTATTCAAGTTTACAATACATATTCCGTAATGCTATACAAATTCTGCAGGCACACGTTGAAATGATTCCTGCTCATTTTATTGTTGGCACTTAAAATCAGTATCATTGTCTTGTCAGTTAGTGTGTGTGTGTTTGAATGTTTTGTTTTTAATGAACTATATATACATGGGAGGGGGGTGTTTCAAGTCTTATGAATCACTCTTTTAAACTCACTACTTACCTCATGTTAAAGAGTAATGAGCTGTTTGTTAAGAGGACTAACTCTTGTAAAATAAATAAACATGTTATTTTCTTTATATAATGATGGATTATTTGATGTTTAGTTAATTCATTTAGCACACTAATTGGTCTTGTGATGGTAGCAGCCATTGTATGAAAGCATTGTTTGAGTATAAAAATAATAAAAAATAAAATCAGAAAAATATCAGAAAACTGAGACTTCATCTGACAGTACAGATTTAATTAGAAACATCCGTCAAAGGTACAGAGCATTTACTGTAAATATACAGAAACGTCTGTTAAGAGAGGTATTGCAATGCATCCACCTTGAAAAAATTAGTCACTCTCTTAAAGGTTCGCTGAGATCATTTCATAAAATTTGGAGCCCTATATTTGACTACTATTGAAGGCCTTACCGTGATGTCAAGACCTCCTGATTAAACTTCTGTGGAGAGGGGGGAGACTTTTTCTTCTTTTGTTTACTGTTTTATTATTATTATTATTGTAATAATTTTTTGTTTTGTTTTTTTACTTGTGAGCTCTACATGTGGCCTTGAGGGGGAGGGGGCTTGATGTGTGTGGGTCTATATTGCTGTGTGAAACTGTTGTATTGATTTTTCTTTTCTTTCAGACACCTTGTTGCATCTTACATCTGTTGTAACACCTTTTATATAGAGTTTAGATTTTCTGCCCAAGCCCGACCCGAGCCCGACCCGAGCCTGCCCAACTTTTTTTTTTTTTTCATTACTTTATTAGACAAATTGGGTGGGGAGAATGCTATGCCGTAATCAGAAATATTATCTATCTATATATTTATATATTTAGGCCAAAGTAACAAATGTGTTGGACTCCAGTTACAAAATGCAACACATGCGCGAGTGTCCTCCTCTCGCACGCATCACACCAGGGCTGCTGGGCTGTAGCCTATTGTGGAGCTTAAGTGCAACATGGAGCTTGAGGATGTAAAGAAAAACTGGAGAATTACCTTTGAGCAATAAGTTTGGAGGAAAGTCCTCCAAACTCCAAGCATGAGGGCGAGGCAAAACCCTCACAGAGAAATGTGCGTTGAGTTTCTTCATTCAGATCCATTTGCGATCCGTTCCATTCTGAATAAACTAACAGCACAGTTTACATGCTTCGCTCTTGTTGCATTATTCATTCAGATCATTTTAAACAGATTTCTGTAGTTCAAACAGTTCTGAATTGTAGTTGAGAACGTCAGTTATAACGGCCCACGGATTAAAAAAATGCCGGGTTGAAATTAGAGATGGCCCGATACCACTTTTTTGATTCCCGATACCGATTCCGATACCTGAACTTGCGTATCGGCCGATACCGAGTACCGATCCGATACCAGTGTGTCATATATTTCATTATGTTTTAACAGCTGTATACTACTATCCCTGTATGGATGTGATATGATTTCTATCTTTGTTGTCGGTCTGGCTCAGGTTAAACTCTTTGTGAAACATAACTCTGGGGGTTACGGTGAATAAGATAAATTCCCAATAAGTCGGCGTGTTCCTTTAATCGGAAAATGCTATATTTGGAAAAAGGCCTTATTCTGAATATCCAAACAGAATATGTTGTTTACATGACACATATCATATTCAGAATAATAGAGGAATATTGGTGTGCATGTGAACAAACTCAGTCTTTCACGGTGGTGTCATTAGTGAGTGATGTTGCTGTTCCGTGTGTGAGTATGGATTCATGAGTTTGTTCAGATAGATTATCAAAATAGCACCACATTTGGTGCCATGTTCTGAATTTAAAAATTCTTCTCAAATGCTTTGATAAAATGGAAGATTATTCTGAAACAACACTACATTTGTCAAATGTTTAGTTTGACACCTATGAAGGTAAATATGGTGCAAAACGTGAGAGCTTGTAGAATACTATGTGAGAACTTGCAGAACAAAAAATGTGAACTTGTATGTTAAAATTTGCACTTGTAAAAAATATTCACACACGTGATCTGAATTTGAAGTCACAAAAAGAAAGATAACACGAGAGCATGTAAAAAAAAAAATCTGAACTTGTAAATTGAAATTTGCACTCGTGAAAATATTCACACCTGTATTCTGAATGTGAAGTTGCAGAAAAATATTCACAAATGTGTAGATTGATATTTGCATGAACACAATGACAACTGCAGACTTCTAATGCAACATTTACTTTTGTACTTTTTTTTTCACAACCACAACTCAGTGATTACAACTTCTCGAATCTCTCACTGCAACTTCACATATGTGCTCTCTCGCATCACAAAGTGGTGAATCTGCGCCTCGACTTTTGCAACACTTGTTACAATACATTTGGTGCAAAACTAATTAGTACCTGTGGACTAGGGCTGTGGAGCTCTGAGCCAACAGACCGGGGAGAGCAGGGTTTCTATCGCCAGATGAGGGACAACTCTGTCCGGCTTATTTAGCTACGTATGGAAGCCTGGTGGAATAGCAAGCTAGCGTTAGCTAACTAACCAACCAGCCTGTTTCTAAATAAATACCTTTTAATTATCTAAACACTTTTTAACAGTCAAACTGAAACTCTGGCGGTGAGCTCCAGGTCCTGCAGCCGCAGACGGACCGTCACCAGTGGGGATCGGCCAGCGGAGCAACGTCGCTGTTATCGCCAGAAAGCTTCGCTGCCGACCTCGACCTGCAGTCGGAGCTCCAGCGGGACACGGAGAGCCCCGCACCCGGTAGCAGGGGCTGGTGTGTTCCAGCCTTAGCCTAATAGATGAAGAGACACTTTAACTGCCCACTATGATGGCACTACTCTGCCCTACAAAGGCAAAAGACCTTCACTCCTGAGTGAGGAACAGAAAAATTACTTGTGAATTATACTGCCCTACAAAGGCAAAACGCCGTAACATTATATTTGGGCAAAATTGAGTTAATGTCACTTTTAGGGTATTTGAGACCTCCTTTTTCATGTGAATAAATATCATGAGTCAATTTGATTGTTTAACGAGAAAATAAAGGGCTATGACAACCGTAACATCCAAAACCATACGAGAAACCTCAGCAGAACACCATAACAGCTGTTAGGACTCTTTGCCTTTGTTCTGGCACGCTGAAGTTGAGTTCAGGTGTTCTGACTTAGTTTACTTGTACTCTGGCCTCGTCATACTGTCAAAGTTTGCCGCTTTTAATTGTCACCAAACCACGTAACATACACACGACACATCTTTAAAATGATCTGTCAGTGACAGCCTGGAGCTAGCTAACTTTAATCTGTGCCACGTAGCTCTAACGTTGATGCTGACACATCTCCTCACTTGGCGAAGCCTCACATCAGACGCCGAAAACCAATTATTAAATACACATGCATCCTACCTTCCCATGCAATCAAATATAATCCATGGAAGACATAATCCATAGCAATGCACGTCATCTGCTGTATCCACAACAATCCATACGTGTTTGAGCCATATTTCCTCCTTGCAGATGTTCATGTCAAATCCATAAAAGCACTAAGCTAGTTATCGCTAACATCCGTAAAAAAAAGTAGGCTAACCTAAATGTTATCTCAGAATTAAAAAGTAGTAATCCAAGTCGAGTTTGTTGACTGTGCATCTTGAGCAGTTTGGTGGCCCTTAACCCTTAACCAGGGGCTGTTCTAGGACCAGACCTTTAGGGGGGCTCAGCCCCTAATGAGAATATGACACAGATACAGTGCCTTGCAAAAGTGTTAAACATAATATATTTATTGTTAAACAATAAATATACCTTTGTATTCAATTATAATTCAATTGTCTTTATTGAGAAAATATTTATTGTATTTATTCATACTGTATACTGTACCGCAAAGTTATATGTCATACTGTTCAACGGTGTTTGTGTTTCCACACTATCCTGATCATTACAGCAGTAAATAGGAACAACCAAAGGTCTTCTATATAATTTAAAACAAATACCATGATGACTAGACCTTGGTTAGGTGTTCTTATAATGGATGTGTGAACAGTAAGCAAATATTGATTATATGTCAGTTACTGCCTTTTGCCTTTGCATGACTCCTTGTTTTTGGCACATGAAACAAAGGCAGAGTACAGTAACTGCCAAACAAGGGTCAAAGGTCAAGTTATTTTGGCTTGTTTTTCCAGCCATCTGCTGTCAGGAGACAGGAAAAGTGCCGCTTCTCAGCCGGATTACGTATTGCCATGATGTAAATTGTAGGGGCAAGGCCTCAAAACCCAGAATATATTGGGGCGTGATATTTAAATGACGATTGTTTCCAGCCGCGGCAATTCAAATAGAAAAAACGGTTTTGGGGGAGAGTAGTTAGTAGAACTGCTTAGAAGTGGACTTTTCCTATAACTATGTTCCTGTAACTACCTGGTCGGAAAGCGGCTAAAGTTGTCTGAATGCCAGTGTAGACCTTTTGTAATAATGTAATGATTACACAGAGAATGTCAACAGGTGTGATTAGATGGCTGTGTGAACACAAAAGTCCTTTTGTTGGTATAACACAGCCATCTGACCACCACAGTATTTTGTTATGATACCACAGCCATTTAACCTGCTGCTGCTCTTTTTTAATGTGTGTGTATGCATGTACAAACAACTGTAGTAAGCCACTTTTCTATTACATATTTTATTTATATCAAAGTAAAAGTCAACACAGCAAACTTTAGAGTACAAAGATAAACCTAAGACATGTTTACAAAAGTAGAAGGCATGCTAAACAGTGAAGTTAATACAATATTAAAAAGATGTGGAGCAGGGAAAGACCCTGTCCTGAAGTAGGAGCTGAAAGAGTTACAGGAACTGTGGTCAGAGGAACTTAATAATCCCCAAATTGGTCCAGTCTGAACAGGAGACAAAAAGGGTTCTAGCAACGTTATGTTCTAGGAACTGCAAAAATCCCTCTGGTCGGAAAGGGACTAATAATGTTGTAAATATATGCCAACAACTGGCATATCCACCAGATGCACTTTTGGAGAAAGTTCAGCTGATTTTCAGGTCCTAAATAAGTAACCACAAACGCCCACACATAAATACCAATTCCTTCCTGGTGCTACACATCTTTATATGGCTTCATACATTAAAAACACATCCATTTATGATTATACTATCAAGTCAGAGAAAGAAAGATGAGCCTGGATGTATGTATAAGTTGTTTCAGTTATTGTACAGTTTAGTTAAATCATATTCAAATGTTCAGCCTTAGGAAATCGTACAATTTCTTTTCTTTTCTGCTTTCTTTCCGGCCTTTTTGTCATGCTTCTCCTCCATTGTCTTCTCCCTCTTCTCCTCCTCTTTTCTCTTTTCCATCTCCTTCCTTTCCTCCTCCCTTCTTGTCTCCCACTCTTTCCTCTCCTCTTTTCTCTTTTCCATCTCCTTCCTTTCCTCCTCCCTTCTTGTCTCCCACTCTTTCCTCTCCTCTTTTCTCTTTTCCATCTCCTTCCTTTCCTCCTCCCTTCTTGTCTCCCACTCTTTCCTCTCCTCCTCTTTTTTTTTTTTTTTTTCCATCTCCTTCCTTTCCTCGTCCCTTCTTGTCTCCCACTCTTTCCTGTCCTCTTTTTTCTTTTCCATCTCCTTCCTTTCCATCTCCCATCTTCTCTCCCACTCTTTCCTCTCCTCGTCTTTTCTCTTTTCCATCTTCCTTTCCTCCTCCCTTCTTGTCTCCCACTCTTTAACCTCCTCCTCTTTTTTCTTTTCCATCTCCTTCCTTTCCTCCTCCTTTCTTGTCCCCCACTCTTTCCTCTCCACCTCTTTTTTCTCTACCCACTCCTCTATATCCAGCTTTCTCTTGTCCAAATCTATCTTTAGCTTCTCCATCGCCATCTCCATCTCCTTCATTTTCCTCTCATTTTCCCTCTTCAAATCAATGATATCATGTTGTACCCTTTTTCTCTCTCTTCTCTCTTCCTCAATTTCAGCCTGTAATTTCTCTGTAATGTTTTTGATTATTTCTTCATATTCAGCTCGTAGTTTCTTCTCCAGTTCTTCTTTCTCTTTACATATTAGCTCCTCTTTCTCTTTCAGCATGCGTTGTTTCTCCTCTTCGATTGCCCTTTCTGCCTCTTTGTCATCAGTCATAGACGTGGTGCTAAACTTTGATTCAAAGCAGCCACGCCCAAGAATGGTGTTTCCTGTGGCACTCTTCCCAATTCCAGTATTATCTACCATCACAATCCTCAGCTCCTCATTTTGTAGAATAGCTTCTGTTTGAAAGGATGAAGAAGATAAATGGATTACAAATGCAAAATATATCGTACACATTGGCTTTTTCCACTCTAGCCACTCCCCCTCACACTGCATGCACACTGACTGAGCACTAAACCTGTTTGAGTTGCGACTCACTTGGATCTTTCACACTCTTTAAATTATAGAAGAACTCCGGGCAATTTTTACGTTAATCTTGATCGCTATGTGAATACTGTCTATAGAAAAAAAACGAACTGAATCGGTGCTAGCAACAGAATGAGAAAATAAAAGAACCTAAACTTTTATCGTCTTCCTTTCCATGACCATGAGATTCTGCAGTTGTGGCTAGTTGTACTTCAACTTGATGTGCAAACTCCCATACAAGTACTACGCGCTAAAGATCACCGCATTTGCAGCGAACACTTTGACAAGGATATTCTCCATAGTTACGTTACTCCAAGCTTCTTCCCTTGTGAAAAACTCCAATCTTCACTCTTCACACACTACGCTCCTCCAACCTGCACACTGCTATTTACCTTTTTCATGCTACAACTGAATTCCCACGGGACTTCAGCGCGAGACTACAGCTAGCAGTCTAAAACACTATTTTACTGTACAGGGCACAAACATAATTTGGTCCGTTTCCATGTAGTTACATAGTCACTAATGTGGTCATAACCACTACAGTGCTCAATTACCTATTTTTGAGGGTGAAATAAAATACAATTTTTCACCGTGAAGGTTTGAACGATCTTCTGGAAGACCTCCACCAGACCAGCGGGCGCTCGCTGGATTGTTGTCGGCCTCGGCAGGCGAGGGAGGCGGGGTGGAAGTAGAAGCTGGGACGCAACCACAACGATTGACACTGACAAGACTTCTACTCACTAACACCAGATAGATCACACACAAAATGGATATATATGCTACAAATACACACAGAACTGCTGTGCGATGATTATTACCAAAGCCTGGCTGAACACACTCACTCCTCCCAGGTGGCAGCTAGCAGCTAAAAGGGTAGGTGAATTTAAACAATATCTGAGTTGAAAACACATCTTGTTGTCATGTAAGGTCACTGTTCATATTGCACAGACATTTTAATTGCACTTTGTGTCTGTTAAGAGGCACAAAGGCACTCTTTATCTTATGCCCCCATAACTACCGTTTTAGCTGAGTGGGAGCTCTGGGCATTAGCTGTATTAGCTCCGTGTTGCTAGCCCCGATTCGGCTCGTTTTTTTTTCTATAGACAGTACTCACATAGGTATGACGATCAAGATTAACGTAAAAATTGCCCGGAGTTCTCCTTTAACTCATTAGTTCCTTATACTACACAAGACAACACCGTCTCTCTCTCTTTCTCTCCCTCTCTCTCTCTCTCTCTGCGCACGCACACACACACAGTCTGGTTCTGGTGGTGATTAACGCATATGTGCTGTTTTATGGAAATGCCAGGTCGTTATATAGTCACGTTACTGTAATCTATTAAGTCGTGGACAGGTTACGTAAATGCCGTTTTTTTCGTCGTTGCATATACACGAAAAAAAAGTCAAAATCGTAACCTGTACACGAATTTATGAATAAAAATAACGTGACTATTACACGACCTGGCGTGACACCGGGTTGCAATACTACAGACCAATCAATCGGCCCGTTCCAAACAGGCACATTTCAACGGGCTCTGCACTAGTGTTTTAAATAGCATTTAAAAAAAAAAGAATAACAAAGTGCAATATGTGGCGGCCGGTGTTGAGTCTGTGGCGCACTGCCACAAATTAGTCTATGTGTGGGAAACACTGCGTTACTGATTAATTTGTGGGTTAGCCCAGAGTTGTTAACCGAGGTCCAAACAATCATAATAAAAATAACAGCGTGTTGACCGGTGCCGTTTGAATTGAGCCATGGATTACACATATGGGGCCCTATCTTGCACTCAGCGCAATTGCCTTTGTACACTGATGCATGTATCATTCCTATTTTGCACCCGACGCACAGCGGACTTTTCCCCGCACAACAGGAGCAGGTGGTACGTTTAGAGGCCCACGCTCCATGGCTGCAGCAATCCTCTCCAGACTTGAGGAGATGCGCCCGAGAGGAGCAGCAACATCGCCACCCGGACAAGACAGCATTTATTACTAGTGTGTCTGTGTGTGTGTGTGTGTGTGTGTGTGTGTGTGTGTGTGTGTGTGTGTGTGTGTGTGTGTGTCGCTGGCGTGCGCCAGGCTAATCCGCCGTTATAATAGCAATCCGCCATGGAACATGGTCTTAAAGGGAATGTGAGATGACGCTCTGATTGGTTTATTGCACGTTACGCCCAAACCACACCTAGGTACTTCAGACCATTTTAGATTTGCGTTGGGCGCAAGACTCATTTATCCCGCCGGTATCATAGCAACAGCGCCCAAGATCCTCCCACAAAGCTACTTGCGTTTTGCGTTTCATACTTGCATTTTCAGATCGTTAAAAAACACCTAGCTTGATACTCAACTTGCTCGCTAGCTAGCTAGCTTAGCCCTGTTCCACACATACACACAGACATCGTAGCTTCAGTGAGACGTCATCCATGCAACTTTGAATTGTGTAGTCTTTCTAAGTACGTATTTTCACAGTCTTATACTTCAATAGTTTAAGAATAAACCAAGACTTTTCTTCGGTTGAAAAATAATGTTTTAAATTAACGAACATCAGATGTGTAATCCATGGCTCAATTCAAACGGGATCAAAAAATGACTCTCGTTCATATTTTTTCCGAATTAAGGTCCCATGGACCGGAAGTAGAAGACTTCGGCTCTCTATGGTAGCATAATGAGGGTCCCTAAATGTTAACTGAAGCATTGAGAACTTTGTAAGCGCACAGATAGTTTATTTTAAACGAAGACATGCGGGAGCTCCGTGAAAGGGCTACGAGAGACAGAGAGAGAGAGAGAGCTACCGGTAGTCAATGCAGCAACACTTTGGGAAACTTGTGGTGTACCTGCGGACATTGTGAAGCTATGGCCACCCAACAGGAGTGTCTGTGTTGCACGGAGTGGGACCTGTTGTGTCGCGACACCCACGACAAGCAGTACTATTTTGTACAGTCTGAAGATTTCCCCTCTCTGATAGAGGGCTGTACTTGACACTTTTTTTCCACGTCCCAAAAATAAATTGGAGATGGCGACCCAGACCGGAGGGACCAGATGGACAGTTATCCACCGAGTAAGTAGCTACACTAGACAATTTATGTTTTACATCTGTGCATTTATTTCACATATATTGAGCAAATTGCTTTTGATTGTAGTTTGCATCGCCAGCTGTAAGTCATGACTGGCTTTCAAGACGGCGGCCGCATGTGAACATGAACGCGAGCGTCTTTATAAACTATCTTTGTAATAAACTGTCTGTATACTTAAAAAGTTCTCAGTGCTTCGGTTTACATGTAGGGACCCTCATTATGCTACCATTGAAGTGTGGTGCTATTTTGAGCCTTTTTGGTGGTATAAATAGCGATCTGTTTTTACTTTCCCTGTGCCCCCAATACGAGCGTTGTAAGCTAATCAGCGGTCCGCGCTAGCTTGTTTCAAGCTACAAACACATTTGATTAGCATGTCCCAGAGAACGACAGAGTTGGTACACATCTGTTATTAACCCCTAGATTCGTTTTGCGCCAGAATTGTCCTTTAACAGTGAAATGTAAACTATTTGGGCAAGTTCGAAAACCAGGCTGAAAATTACTGAGATTTTCTCACCTTCTTGTCTGGCCAAAGTTGGATTTTTTTCCTCCAGCTTGTTGTGTTCCTCTAACATCTTCTCCTGTTCTTTCTTCAACTCTTTGTCTTTCTTTCCATTTATTTCCTTCTCCTTCTGTTCCTTCTCCCTCTTTATTTTCTCTTCTGTCTTACTCTCCTTCCCTTTCTTTTCCTTGTCCTCCCTTCCCTTTGTACCCTCATTTATTTCCTTGCCTCTTTTCAACTCTGTTGTTCTCTCCATATCTACTTTACTATTTTCTTTCTCCCTTTCAGCCCAGATTTTCTCCATTGCATTGCGAAGCTTTTCTTCATATTCTGCTTTTAGTTTCATATCCAGTTCTTTTCTCTCTTTGCCTTTTTGCTCCTCTTTTTCTTTCAGGATGCGTTGTTTCTCCTCTATGATTATCCTTTCTGCCTCTTGGTACATTTCATTGGTGTAGTGGCTTCCTCCGTTCTTCTGGACTATGGTTCTGATCTTCTTAAGCAGCTCGGTGACCTGCGAGTGATTCTCCAGCTCATTATTAAAGACATGGTACTGACCATTGCACCTGGCCACAAGTTCCTGCAGGTCCCGGCTGCCCTTTAAAAACTCCTCAATAGTGGTGTTTTTAAGAAGGTCACCATGAGTAAAGAGAACCATGCTGTATTTGTCTGCATCCTGGCCAAATATTTCTTGGATCTTCTGCACCGTCTGCTTTTCCTCTTCTGTGAATCTGCCCAGCCTGACGACAACCAAGAAGACATGGGGTCCAGGCGAAGAATAGGAGATGCACTGAATTATGTCTTTATGAGTTTTATCCTGGGCCCACCTGGTGTCAAAGAGACCTGGGGTGTCAATAACAGAAACCTTTTGTCCATCCACTTCAGCATTGCCCTTAAAGCACTCATCAGTCATAGACTTGGCGCTGAACTTTGATTTAAAGCAGTTATGCCCAAGAATGGTGTTTCCTGTGGCACTCTTCCCAATTCCAGTCTTCCCCACCATGACAATCCTCAGCTCCTCATCATTTCGTAGAATAGCTTCTGTTTGAAAGAATGAAGAATACCAAATAAGACTTTATATGATTTCATAGCAATCAATACAGTGATATCAGAAATAGTAATCGTTGACATCCTTAAAGAAGAAAGTGCTACTCCAGATTCTTTGAGAAAGAGAAAACTATTTGCACAGTTTTATGTAAAATGTTCTCATATATTTTCTTATTTCTCGATGCAGTTGCACTTAGGCTTTTGTTAGTAATAACTCCTACGGGTGATTGCAATACTATTGAGTAACATTTAAATCAAACATAAAGGTCGTAGGGTGTCGAAATGAACCCTTAAATTTGGCCCCAATTCAGCAGTTTAGAAGCACTGCATACAACACTACATGCACATAATATTCAGGTTTTTGCCCTAATTTCGAAAAAGACGATATTCCGACTAAGCTCTTTACACGGCGAAGTGAATATTCCTGTTTACATGTAACTGTGCAAAAAAAGATTTTTGTCAAAGTTTACCAGCAGTGGCAGACTTGTTGGACCGTGTAAAAACAGCATCCCTCTTTCATTCTTTCCTTTTGGCTGGTTGATTTGTGTACAGCAACCATAGCAACGCACAGAGCTGACTGTAAGCCGTAGACAGGCAAGAGGCCGCAAACTGTGGTAAAAACCCTGCATATTACAAATACACTGCATACATGTCCAAAGAATGTCTCTGAAATATGAATAATACCAGAATATCCCCCGTCTTAATCGGAAAATGCTATATTCGGAAAAGGCCTTTTTAACCTTTATGCTGACTATCCAATCAGAATATGTTGTTTACATGACACTTATCAAACCCAGAATATTAGCATATTCTGAATAATAGTGGAATATTGGTGTGCATGTAAACATACTCAGTCTTTCACCTAGTGGTGGTGAGTGATGTTGCTGTTCCGTGTGTGAGTGTATTTATTGGGTACTTTGATGGATACAAGACTTTGCCCTCAATAGATTATAAAAATAGCATCACATTTGGTGCCATGTTCTGCACTCAAAAATTCTTCTCAAATACCTTGATGAAATGGAAGGGATTATTAACACTCTACAGTTGTCAAATATTTAGTTTGACACCCTTTGTCTTATAAATTAACTTGCACATGTGATGTGAAAGAGTTAAATCTGACAGAAAATTGTTAGTCAATTGTCAGTAACCGTAATAGTTGAACATTAAGAGTTACACTGATGTGTCTCAGTAGTGAACATGCATAGAGTCAAGAGATCCCTTTTGGATTGTAAATGATTTAAGGGAGGCAAAGGCGTCATGTAGCATGTTTGTCACAAATAGAGATAAAAAACCTACTAAACACAATTTTGAATCAAAGAACCATATAAACATGAACATAGTCGTGTCATGACTTACCATTGCTGGAATGTTTGCTTGCCATATTCGGGTTTAAGCGTAGAGAGTCGATACTGCGGCTGAAGTAAAAGTCTTTCTGGTGCTGCACCTCTTTATATGGCTTCATGCATTAAAATATATCCATTTATGATTGCACTATAAAGTCAGAGAAAGACAGATAAACCGGGATGTGTATGGAGTTGATTCAGTTACTGTACAGTGTAGTTATATCATAATTAACCATTCAAATTTAGCCTTAGTGCTGGAAAGTGAACCATAATATATGTATTTATAGAAATACTCTTTTGAATGTCTCAATCAATCAATCAATCAATCAATCAATCTCTTGAATGTTAGTTTACATACAAATGGTCAGACTCTTAAGTTTTACTTTCATACAATGGACTTAAATTATTGACTTTCAGAGCCATGCATCACTTGTGTCTTGGACACACATTTATGTTTGTTTCTTGTTCGTGGTGTGTTCCAGCCTTAGCCTAATAGATGAAGTGACAATTTAACTGCCCACTATGATGGCACTATTCTGCCCTACAAAGGCAAAAGACCTTAACTCGTGAGTGAGGATCTGAAAAATGACTTGTGAATTATAGGTAGGACACAGGAAATCTGGCAATTAGATGTTTTAGTAATGACATTTATCAACATGAAAAATCTTGAGCTCAAACTTGACTTTTTGACTGTTGACCTCTATTTTTAAGTTACTGTACTCTGCCTTTTTATTGTCTGCAAAAAGTGACAGGTCATGCCAAGGTAAGAGGCAGTAACTTCCACATTATCTATGTTTGGTTGCTGATCACCATTCACAAAATCATTATAGTAACACGTGTGTGTGTGTGTGTGTGTGTGTGTGTGTGTGTGTGTGTGTGTGTGTTTGTGTGTGTAGTAACACCTAGATATAATGTGGAGATAATTTCATATACATTATTTTGATGATTAAAAATTACTTATAGCCATCTACATATTGCTATCCTGTACCCTAACTCAATTTTTGCGTTCTAAAACAAAGTCAAAAGCGCAGTAAAAGCTGTTACGGTGTTCCGCCTTTGGTTTTTCTGGGGATTTTGGAAGTCACTGTTAAGACAACCCATTATTTTCTTGAAAAAACAAAGAAATTGACTCAAGATCCTCATATGCATGATAAAGGATGTCTTGAATGACCCAAAAATATCGCATATAACGCATTTTCGACCAAAAGCTAAGTTACTTCCTTTTGCCTTTGCAGGGCAGTACTGCTGGTAAACATTAGCTAATTGTGATAAGATATGCAGAATAGCAGTATTTAGGGTTTTAAGCCTATGACTTTGCTGCCTCCCAGTACATTAGATCAATGCAGGGCTTCTTAAAGTCCGGACCAAGGTCCGCATCTGGAACAGTTAAAAACAATGGATTCGAGGATCTAAGAGTTTACTATGGTGTCTATTTTAACATTAGGTAATGTACTACAAAGGCTAAACTGGAAATAGAAGCTAAATAAAGTGTCTAAGTTGATGTTAATGCTGTCAAAGATGTTTGACAGCATGTATGTCTTAAGGTTCACAGCATCTCATTATGAGAAAACTGCGTGTTTACTTATGGGTTATGGTTGTCCACGTACTTTTGAGGGTGAGATCAGTGAAAAAACTCCATAGTCTCCATGCAGAGGTTTCCTTGTTCCTTTGTCTTTATCTATACATTAACTTAAAGCATAACTTATATATATATATATATATAAATTATTGTGCATGCTATATAATCATTGCTTAACCATAACTGGTCACTTGATTAATGTATAATAATACTGAATAAGCATTACTAAACCATAACTAAAATGGTATTAATCCTCTTTGGTAACCTTATTGTAAAGTTGAGAACATATGCACCTTAACAATCACTTGATTAATGTGTAATAATACAGAATAAGCATTACTAAACCATAACGAAACAGTCATTAATGCTCTTTGTGAGCCTAAAGTTGAAAACACATACACCTAAACTAACACTTGCATAAGAGTGCTGAATAAGCATTACTAAACAATTATTCATATTTTATTAATACTCTTTAACTTAAACATTCACACAGCTTTTAAACAGTGAAACTTTGTCACTGTGAAATCAAGTCTTCGTGACAACCTTCTGTTATGCACACATATTTAAATTGTAAAGAAGGTTTTCATTTGATTCTGAATTTGACTCATCTTTCTTTCCACTGAAGACTCAGAGCTATAAAAGTGTGAGTCTTGTATGGAGATTACACTCGGCATTTTCCCCCTCTTGTCATCTTCACTGTCATGTCTTCTTTATAGTTTTCCTGTTGTGGAACCTAACAAACCAAGTGGGATATATCAATGTCTTTTAAATGCATGTAAAAACTATGGATGCAAGGATTGACCGTTCACTAGATCAACATCAGATCTTTACACATATTGTACACTCAAATGACAACAAAACATGATAGGGCTGCGTTAATGGTACACACTCTACTCTACTCAAACTTTTTTCAACAATGTACCCCTTTTTAATGGTTTCTTTAAGCCAAGTACCCCCTGACCAGCGCTAATCATTTTTGGTTGAAAAAAAAAAAGGTCTATATAAAGAGGAACAATACAGCACTGTCAGCGATAGATTTACTAAATAACTGTAACTGGAAAAAAAAACAAGAACTGTAAAAAAGACAAAAACTTGGAAAAAGATGGTAGAAAAAAGAAGTAAGGCAAGAATAGGTCAAAATAGTATCAGAAACTTCAAAAACAGTAACATAAGAAGTGGGAGAAACTTGTAAAAAGTAGGACAGTAAAGGAAGGAAGGCAAGATTGAAATGCAATTATTACAGTATATTGGATGTGACACAAGGGTCGAAGGAGAACCATTTTTATATTTAATTGAATATTTCATTATAATTAAGGTTGATTTCTGAAAAATAAGTGAATAAAAACGGGAAGATACATTCAATTTAAGCACTCAAAGTGAAATTTACAATAATGTATGTGTAAAAGGGGTTAAAATGAAAAATGTATGGATATATTTAGAGTAAAAGTATTTAATTGTCTTTGTTTTCTCAGCTCTTACAGTGCTAGCCACTGTTATACAGTGTGTTCAAGGCATGTTTGAAACTGCAAAGGAAAAACTAGAACTGCAAGCAGTTATGAACGGGGTGCAAGCCTCCCAGGCGCCAGTCCTCCCTGGCGCGAGTCGCCCCTGACGATGCTAAGAGCCCACGGAAGCAGAGTGCGAGGTCCAAAGTCTGTAATGAATTGCAATTGCAAATTTCCTCTTCATCGCATAAAAGGCCAAAACTCTTCTACCTCGATTATAGCGCCCCCTAAAGGGTGATCATCACCAAATCTGGTGGAGAGCAGAAGAGCGGCATGTCGAATAATAATCTCAAGTTTTGTGATGATAGCATTTACTGCAGCAGAGATATGTCATTGCAAATTATTCCCATTTAAATGCATTTAATTATTTGCCAAAAGGCCTCTACGTTCATTATAGTGCCCCCTAACGGCCTATTTTCACCAAATTTGGTAGGGAGGCTTGGAGTGGGATGTCGGAACAACAATACCAAGTTTTGCTCCGATACCAATTATTTTGGCCGAGATATGCTAACGTTCGTGTTTTGTGGCTAGCTATGATAATTAGTTTGCTTGTAAATTGCGAATGGTGTAACGTAGCAAAATTATTTTGATAACTTTAGGTCAGGTCCGTATGGAGATGCTACCGTGCTCTCGCACGGCCTAGGACAAGTAGGTAAGGTCCATGACCCATTGTCCATCTACGCTGTACATTTTAAGTTGCTCACATTAGTGTAAGTGGTAAATCCAAACCTGGGTCCCATAGGCCACACCCACTTCGACGAATCAGTACCCCACTGTAGGTGTGGCCTCAGGAGTGGGCCGAGATGGTACACTCAAAATTTCGTAAAAATCGGATGAGCAGTTCATGAGATATAAAAGTTTTGTACTTGTAGCGCCCCCTAATGGCCAATTTTTGTGAAACTGGTTGGAGAGCCTTAGAGGGTCATGCCAAAAAATATCACGATGATACCATTTATTTTGGCCGAGATATGGCAATGTTTGTGTCCTCGTAGCTAGCTACACAAATTGGGTTGTGCGTAATTTACGACATTTTCATCCGACAAAAATTCTTTTAATAAGTTTTTTTCAGGTCGGCCTGGAGAGGTTACGTACCAAGTTTCATGCAGATCGGTCACACGGTCTAGGAGGAGTACAAAAAAGCAGGTTTACGATAAATCACGATTTTTCACGCATTAAAGTCTAGGCAGAAATGGGCGTGGCCTATATCCCGTGATTCAGCTGGATCCAGTGAACGCGTAGATGTATGGTTTTTGAATGTCGGGTGTACGGTGTGGGAGTTATAAGGCCAAAAGCGTTTTTTCTGCTACAGCGCCACCTAGTGGTGGAAGTGGCTGAATTTCTTTGTCCGAGGTCCCTGTAGAGGTCTTTACCAGTCCTGAAAACGGCACCCCCCCACCATGTACGTTTAGGCTGTAGCATCTGTTTTACCGGTGCAAAAATAATAATAAGAAACCTTAGAAAAACAATAGGGTTCCACAGCCCTGCTGTGCGAATGGCGTAGCTTCGCTACCGCCGATTCTTCCAGCCTCGGGCTTGGACCCCTAATTAAGTCTTTGTGAACCATTAGTTAAAGAGAGCAAGACCATCTTTCAGCCAGGGCGGCTACACTATGATAATGATTATTTATGGTCCATAGTATATTGTGATTTATATAGACAAACATTTGAATGCTGTGATTGCTGGCTGTCAGATGCATCAATGCATTAATATTCTGGACAGAATGTAGATAATGGATAATCATGATCGTCAAGGTAGCTCATCACTCTAGGTAGAGTGTGTACCATTAACGCAGCACTATCATGTTTTGTTGTCATTTGAGTGTACATGTGTAATGAATCTGACATTGATCTAGTGAACGATCGGTTCTTGCATCCGTAGCTTTTGAATGCATTTAAAAGACATTGATATATCCCACTTGTTTTGTTAGGTTTCAAGGGAGGAAAACTATCCAGAAGACATAACAGTGAAGATGACAAGAGGAGGAAAATGTCCAGTTTAATTTCCATACAGGACTCACACTGTTATAGCTCTGAGTCTTAAGTGGAAAGAAAGATGAGAACTGACTGAGTCAAACTCAGATCAAATAAAAACCTTGTTGAATTTGTGTGCATAACAGAAGGTTGTCACAAAGATTTGATTTCACATTGATAATGTTTCACTAATGTTTAAAAGCTGTGTGAATGTTTAAGTCAAAGAGTATTAAACTATGAGTCATTGTTTAGTAATGCTTATTCAGCACTCTTATGCATTTATCAAGTGATAGTTAAGGTGCATATGTTCTTAAATTTACAATAAGGATACCAAAGAGCATTAATACCTGTTAAGTAATGATTATATAGCATGCACAATAATTTATATAAGTTGGGCTTTAAGTTAACATGAAGATAAAGGAACAAGCAAACCTCTGCATGGAGACTGTGGAGTCTTTTCACTGATCTCACCCTCAACCAAAAGTAAGTCATATGTTGGAGAATGGACAAATAGTGGACAAAAGTATGTCAACATATCCATGACAACCATAACCCATAAATAAACAATAAAAACAGTTTTCTCATAATGAGATGCTGTGAACTTTAAGACATACATGCTATTAAACATCTTTATCAACCACCTAGTAATATTAGGAAATACCTTCATTAACATCAACTAAGGGTTTACTTAGACTAGTGATTCTCAATATTTTTGTGCCAGCGCCCCCCTATACATTATCCAGGTCCCTAACTGCCCCCTCCCCCATCAAATAAGATGTAGTTGCCCCGAATATTAATGATTACGCCCTAATATTAGGCCTATTGTTGTTACTATTTTTATCACAAATAATCAAAAAACCATATCATTGAATGACAAATAACATTTATTAGTTTCAAGTATCAAAAAAGCCATGTGAATAGATATTAAATTTACAGGTGTAAAAACAAATGCAACCATTTGACATTCAATTTAAATTAGTTAACAGCAGCCTATCAGAACGACTAGATATGTAACATTCAAACTTTAATTATGCATTACAAACACCAACAGTAGCCAATCAGAAAGAGTTAGCAATTTAACATTCAAATCTAAAGCTGTAATCGAATTGTTCCAATGGAAAACAAGCTGGCACTTATCAAGGGGTAAAAGCAGAAGGATTAACTTCCGAATGGAAATCCGTTTACAACCTTTGAAAGTTAGTGAGAGCCCTTTTTTATGCTTAGAAAAGTATATGTAAGTAATAGCAAAAAATATATTATTTTAATGTGTTATTAATTCATTAACTAATGCTAATTAATGTACCCTTATTGTAATACTAATGTAAAAGCCTGTATTTTTAACACTAGAACAGCCCATACCATTTAACGTTGTGATTAAAAAGGTGGAAGTTTTCCAACCTTCTTATTGTTTTCCATACAGTATATTATTCTGCAGCTCAATACATCAATAGGTAACATCAGACAATCAGGGGAATGCTAGTCTAGATCAACCACGGTTCAAAACACAGTTTATAATTTACACTCCCTGCCTTGTTAGGAAACCTTACACTTGTTTTTCTTTTCTGCTTTCTCTCTGGCCTTTTTGTCATGCTTTTCCTGTAACTGTTTTGCGTGCTCTTTCAGAACTCTTTCATGCTCTGCCTTTAACTGTTGAATCATCTTCCGCTGCTCCTCCTCTTTTCTCTTTTCCATCTCTTTCCTTTCCTCCTCCCTTCTTGTCTCCCACTCTTTCTTCTCCTCTTCTCTCTTTTCCATCTCCTTCCTTTCCTTCTCCCTTCTTGTCTCCCACTCTTTCCTCTCCTCTTCTCTCTTTTCCACCTCCTTAATTTCCTCCTTCCTTCTTCTCTCCCACTCTTTCCTCTCCTCTTCTTTTTTCTTTATCCACTCCTTCTCTATATCCAGCTTTTTCTTTTCCAAATCTATCTGTAGCTTCTTCACCGTACTGTTTAATACAAGCACGTCTTTATTCCTATCCATCTTTAACATCTGCTCCATTTTTTTTTTCTCCCTATCTCTTGCCATCTCCATCTCCTTCATTTCCATAGCAAACCTCTCCCTTTCCCTCTTCAAATCACTATTATCATGCACATTTTCATTCCTATCCCTCTTCAACATCTGCTCCATTTGTTTCCTGTCCCTATTCCTTGCCATCTCCATCTCCTTCATTTCAATAGTATGCCTCTCCCTTTCCCTCTTCAAGTCAATAATATCATGTTGTACCCTTTTTCTCTCTCTTCTCTCTTCCTCAATTTCAGCTCTGAATTTCTCCTTTACATCTCGAAGCTTTTCTTCATATTCAGCTCGTAGTTTCTTCTCCAGTTCTTCTTTCTCTTTGCGTATTTGCTCCTCTTTCTCTTTCAGGATGCGTTGTTTCTCCTCTTTGATTGCCCTTTCTGCCTTTTGGAACATTTCATTGGTGTAGTGGCTTCCTCCGTTCTTCTGGACTATGGTTCTGATCTTCTTAAGCAGCTCGGTGACCTGCGAGTGATTCTCCAGATCATTATTAAAGACATGGTACTGACCATTGCACCTGGCCACAAGTTCCTGCAGGTCTGGGCTGTCCTTTAAAAACTCCTCAATAGTGGTGTTTTTAAGAAGGTCACCATGAGTAAAGAGAACCATGCTGTATTTGTCTGCAGCCTGGCCAAACATTTCTCTGATCTTCTGCACTGACTGCTTTTCCTCTTCTGTGAATCTGCCGAGCGCGATGACAACCAGGAAGACATGGGGTCCAGGCGAAGAATACTTGATGCACTGGCGGATGTCTTCATGTGTTTTATCCTGGTCCCACCTGGTGTCAAAGAGACCTGGGGTGTCAATAACAGCAACCTTTTGTCCATCCACTTCAGCATAGGCCTTAGAGCACTCATCAGTCATAGACTTGGCGCTGAACTTTGATTCAAAGCAGTTATGCCCAATAATGGTGTTTCCTGTGGCACTCTTCCCAATTCCAGTCTTCCCCACCATCACAATCCTCAGTTCTTCATCATTTCGTAGAATAGCTTCTGTTTGAAAGGATGAAGAATATAAAATTAGAAGTTACACTTTAAGCAATTGTAAGTTTTCACAAATAGCGATCAGTGTCGATGGGAGACTTTTCTCCCCCGAAATACAACGCTCATAGGTCACGCAGCAATTACAATACCTTTTTTGGCTAATTGTGAGGCAGGGCCCTGTATTGGCTGTAGTATATGTATTGTATGTATGTGCATGTTGTTATGACAGGAGCAAAGCAGGAAGGGATTTAGACCCAGAAAGTCCAATAAGGGTGGGTAGGAGGGGATATGGATAGGTCAAACAAACTCAGGGGACCATTGTTCATGATGTCCCTGAAGTTTTTTCAAACTTAACTTTTACGTTGACATGTGTGAAACTGCCCCTGTTACCTTTTCTGGTTTAAATATGAGGACAGAAAACAAACGGCCAGTATTGTCATATATTTAGGAGGACTTGTTGGTTGATAGTGTTGGGCTTTTCCAACACTATTTTTTCAATTGGAAAGAAATGCCCAACAATAATTAGATAAACAAGTGTCATTTGCCAGTTTTTATTTTTCATAAGTAATTTAAAAGATGACACTGATTCTGCAGCCTTCTTCAGCAAAGGAGTTCAAGATTTGAGGGGTACAGACTGTAAGCCAGGTCCTCTTTAGTCCTGATCCAGACCTACAGTAAGAACAGCCAGCAGAGCCCTACCTGATGATCTGAGGTTGCACTCTTGCTCATCGGTGAGCATTAAATTAATCCTTGAAATGCTTCAAAGCTAATTAGGAAAATCTTAAAACCAATCCTATGACTTGCTGGTTAGCAGTGAAGACAGGGCTGATATATTTAAGTTTTCTTAAATTCAAACAACTCTGAAAGTGTGAGATGGCTGTTTGTACCTCGATACAGTGAATTACAATAACTAAACTGAGATATGTCTACATACAGCTGCTACGCTGACATTAAAACATGATGCACACAGTTGTTGTCATGGTTTGTGGCTCGTGAAGTTATTGAAGTTAACTATCCGTTAGTGGTCTTGGGGAAAAAAAATATTTTTATTTTAACATTATAAACGCAATTTGTAAATATTATTGTATATATCTGCTGTCAATTTACCATTAGCCATGTGTCTGATAAAATACACACTTAATTGAAACAGGCTAACATTAAGTTGACTGTCTATAGTTACTTTCAGACCTGTCACCAAGTAATTTTCAAAGATGAAAATAAATTGCAAAATAAGTTTGTTTAAAACAAAATAAGTTGCAGTTTGACAGAATTAATACAAATTTTAAATGTATTCCAACCCCTTCTGTAATGACTGACAAATAGCCAAATTCAATAACAAATTGGTACATCATGGTTAAATTGTACTGCTAATCCCAATTATCCTTGATCAAGATTTAATTTAATGCTTCTGTGTAAGAACCTTCATGTATCTGAGCTGTTCCATTTACATGAACATACTGAACACAACTTCAAGTCAAGAACAATATACTAATGATACAAAAACAATACAATCACAACAATTTTATCAATAGTAAAATTGAAAATAAACATGAACATAGTAGTGTCATGACTTACCATAGCTGGAATGTTTGCTTGCCATGTTCGAGTTTAAGAGTAGAGAGTCAATACTGCAGCTGAAGTAAATGTCTTTCTGGCGCTGCACCTCTTTATATGGCTTCATGCATTAAAACACATCCATTGATGCTTGCACTATCAAGTCAGAGAAAGAAAGATAAACCTGAATGTGTATGAAGTTGGTTCAGTTACTGTACAGTGTAGTTAAATCATATTTAACCCTTCAGGTTTAACCTTAAAGATTAAATGTGAACCATAACGTAATTGTATGTATAGTATCAGATACAGGCTTTTCTTGCTCGCTTTCAACAATTATGTAAAATGATGTACTAATTATGTCACCATCCCCAATGGATATGCATCACTTTGAATTATGGGAAGTTCTTTTTCTTCGTTTTTTGATCAACACAGGACTATCACGCAGGAGAGCCGGGATCCAGAGAGCCTTCCCCAATGTTTCTTTCCTAAACCCAACCGTTTATTGTTTTCCTAAGCTAACCGTTGTGTTTTTGTCGTTTCTTTCGTGTTTCTGTCGTTTTTTGTGTTAGCCTTAGAGGGTCATGACAAACAAGATTCTAAAGATTCACGATGATACCATTTATTTTGGCCGAGATATGGCAATGTTTGTGTCCTCAACCACAAAGTTGGTTGTGCGTAATTCACGACATTTTCATCCGACAAAAATTCTTTTAATACGTTTCTTTCAGGTCGGCCTGGAGAGGTTACGTACCAAGTTTCATGCAGATCGGTCACACGGTCTAGGAGGAGTACAAAAAAGCAGGTCTACGATAAATCGCGATTTTTCACGCATTAAAGTCTAGGCAGAAATGGGCTTGGCCTACATCCCGTGATTCAGCTGGATCCAGTGAACGCGTAGATGTATGGTTTTTGAATATTTGAGTGTTAGTAAAGCCTTTCCCAATGTTCTTTTCCTAAACCCAACTTTTTTTTTTTTTTTGACGTTCTCGCAATAGCAAGGCACGTTCTTGTGATAAGACGCATGATGTATGTTAACATCCGCTGTATACAGCGTAGACGTACACGTGTACAGCTCAAAATGTGTCCAGATAACACGCCATTTGGCTTTAGGAAAGTGGCGTGTATGTTTACGCAAAGTCATGATGCCATGTTGTTGTACTTGTACTCTGCACAATGACAATAAAGTTTCATCTAATCTAATCGCAAAGCCAACATTTCAGCATCTTTGCTGCAGTGAGACCAGCCCGTAGTATACGCTTCTGTTGTAGAGACAATTCTAAGGCAGAGTAATCATTAAGTAAAAGCAAGGTCAGTGACAGTGGAATATTAACTCCAAGCAGATCACTAAAAGTGAGAAATATGTCTCCAAAAGGCAAACACATTGGGACACTCCCAAAACATAAGTATAAATGACCCTGAGACATCAAGTGTATATTTGTCACAATTAGGAGATGGGATGATTTTCATAGCATGACGTTTTCTTGGAGTAAGATACATTCTGTTTATAGATTTAAAATGTATTAATTGGTGATCAGGGTTTTTGGAGGTATCCTGTAGATTCTCCCATACTGTGTCCCAGCAAATCCATTATGCTAAATGAAATAATCAAATTAATACATTTGCTATCAATATTTCAAAGTAAACACATAGTACTACAGTGCAGCTCTCTCATAATTAATGATCACTGTATCTGATGCTTTAAAAGGTCACATCTGTGCAAATAAAATCTCTTAATCTCATAAACATATAATCTTATAAAATACAGACAGTTCCTGTACTCTGTAGTAGAAGACAGATGGATATTTATGAAGGTGCTGTTATATATTGTTCTTGGGATAGTGTGGGTTTGCACACAGTTGACCGCTTTGATCCTTTATGGGACATTTACATAGGCATCATAACTGTTTTTAAATCTTTTTAAAAACTACAGAAATGTCCTCACACATGTTATGCTCATTGCTCTTTTCAATTTGATACTTCATTTTCCAGCAAAGAAATTTAAGTTAACTCAATCTTTCACGTTTATTGACATTCAGACACTAATGGCGTTTTTCCATTACATGGTACCTGCTCGACTCGCCTTTATTGGTTTTCCATTATGAAAAAAAGTCCTAGGTACCTGCCAACAGGTACTTTGTTTAGTATCAATTCCGTCGAGGTTCCAAGCGAGCTGAGGCGATACCAAAAGGTGACGTGAAAACCAGCAGATGACTGATTGGTCGGAGAGAATCGTCACTAATCACTGCATCATCATTGCTATAGCGACGGACAGGATATCCTGAACAAACCCACCATTTATAAATACAGCAGTTTAGCCAGCTGTGTTTTTTTTTGCTGCCCCCAGCTTCTTTTGAAACAAAATGTGTCTTCTGGCAAATAGCCACATGCTGAGAATCAAAAACAACACACCTTCCACGTTCTGTGTGTGTGTTGTGTTAGGTCACGGCAGTTTCGTGTGGCGTTGCTGATGACCAGCGATGCTCGCCTCACACATGAGGCGGTACTAAATCTGCTGGAAAAAGGAGGACGGGGCACAGCGGTTGATAAATGAATGAATATAACTTTATTTTACAAGCTTGTCGCCTTTTGCACCGCACTACATATATGTAAGTTTATGGAAACTAGTGCAGTGCCTCTTCAAAATGTGCCTGTTTGGAATTTGCTGATTGCTCGGCCTCTTGCTGATTGTATCTTAAAAACAAAAGGCCTCGAAAGCACTTAAGACCTCATATTATGCTTATTTTCAGGTTCATAATGGTATTTAAAGGTTATATCTGAATAGGTTGACATGGTTTAATTTTCAAAAAACACAATATTTTTATTGTATTGCACAGGCTGCAGCTCCTCTTTTCACCCTGTGTGTTGAGCTCTCTGTTTTAGCTACAGAGTGAGGCATCTCACTATGAAATGCCATTTTATTCAGAATTAAATAAATGAGTAAATACATAAATAAATTAATAAATACATGAATAAATAAATAAATAGGCCTTTGAAATACATCATGAAATAAATAAATGAGGCAATAAATACATAAATAATTAAATAAATTTAATTATTTCATGGTACTTTTATTTCATAAGTCCATATTTATTTATTTTAAGAGACTTTTATTTCATAAGTCCATATTTATTTATTTCAAGAGACTTTTATTTCATAAGTCCACATTTATTTATTTCAAGAGACTTTTATTTTCCTAATACCACATTTATTTCATTCTCTATTTATTTCAAGTTCTTATATGCAAATTAGGGGCGTGTCTATCTCTCACATTCAGAACAAGGTGAATGAGACTTCTTTGGCAGACCAACAACAGGACAATTTTAACAATTTTCGCTATCTTATTCATCACTAAATTTACTTCTGAGAAAGTTTTAGGCGAGAAATGAACTGTTTAGATTTCAAATATAGGCAGTCTTGCGAAAATCGTTGCCGAATTGACAATTTGCTTCAAAGTTTTCGGAGTTGAGAAGCTCCATATAGTGACGCGACAGCCAGCTAGCGTCTGCCGGGGCTGCTAGCTCGTCGCTCGGAGAACCCAATGTAAGCTGGAGGTCTGTCTCACACACACACACACACACACACACACACACACACACACACACACACACACACACACAGCGCAGCAGGCACAGGCGGGAGAGAGAGAGAAAGCAGTATCCCTTCGAGAAAAATTCCCATTCACCTTGTCTCACTTCACCATCGACGGAAATGTTCAGTTTAATGTGAATTAGAGCAGTCGTTTGCCCGCTAGCTCACTTAACAACGCCTCAGCTGTCGTGTCAACCCGCAGTGGACAGAGTACCACGAGCTGCCTGTTGTGGTGCTCTGTCAGGTCAGCGGTAGTTGGTGGTCTAGTTACCCCAGAATAGGTGACTATGGGCTGGCAACACCAGCAACCAGTGTCTCACCACCGCATGAGTCATCAAAACACAAAGGAGCGTGGAGGCGACGGCAGCATAAGCTAAGTTTCCATCCACTTGTCAATGAAATTATCTGAATTTCGGTAAAGAAAACTCATGCGAATAAAGCTAGTGAAAGTGTGTTTCCATCCAACAGCTTTAAAGCGAATAAAAACCACATGTCACATGCTGTTTTGCGATTAAATTGGTATATTGAATTGTTTTGAGACATTTTAAGGTGTTTCCATTCATTTTTGCACTCAATCAAACAAGATTCAAGCAAACTTTTGCGAAAAAAGTTTTGCTAGACAGTTGTTGTTAATATTAGAAGCCAGCTATAAGCTCCGACGGGCCTTTGGCCGAGGATCTGATCCAGCTCATCAAAAAGGTGGAACTTGCCTTATATTTTCCCTCTGGCACCGCTGCGAGACAACTCTTTTTTTTGAGCCGTGATCGCTGTTTGAGCGCCTTCCATTTAATCCGCGGGACGTCCCACGGCTTGTCGTAAGGGACATTCTAAAACGCTTAACGTGAAAAAGCTTAACGTGGTTTAATGTATCTAAAAAATGATCAATCATCACCAGATTTATCATGGTCATATCTTGTCATGAACACTTAAGCCTGTCAAAAAAACTAAATCAAAATCCAACGATTATAGAAGTTATCTCACGTTAATGTTTTCTTCATCAGTGGCCGTATGGTGAGGAAACGTGGTTTAATGTACCTAAACAATGATCAATCATCACCAAATTTCTCTCTCTTATTACCCATCATAACCACGGAAAACTGTCAAATAATCTAACCCAATGTCCAATTATTATGGACGTTATCTGACATAAAGCGTTTCTGCTTCAGGGCAGCGGAGCGGCAGGGGGTTGACTCTCCACGGTTCTCATTGGCTTTATAAGTCCTAATGTGAAAAAGCTTAACGTGGTTTAATGTACCTAAACAACGATCAATCATCAACAAAAAAAATCCTCTTCTATATTGCTCATCATAACCACTTAAAACTGTCAAATCTAACCCAATGTCCAAATATTATGGATGTTATCTGACACATGTCGTAACCTTTTGTTGGTCATTTCCTTCGCGAGCTCCTGATAAATGATGGCGTTTCTTAGATTTTTGCTATCTAAAATAGCTGTTATATTTTTCTGGTGAATTAAGTTAAAAAAGTGTCTCCTCGTTTGTCCACACATCTGTTTTTGTTGACACCTGTCATGTGTGCAAACAGCGGAAATACTGGGCGGAAATGAACTGAAACTTCTTTGTTTTATTGCGGGTTGCAACCATAAAATGACGTAAAACTTAATCACAATTCATTATTTATTCGGCAAATAACATTTCCATCAGAGTTTATCGCATAAGCCGTATATTGATCAAGAGAAAATCCGATGAGACCGAACGTATTTTCTTTGAGTCGATATTCAGGAAATTCAATCGGATTTTACTGTTTCCATAAGGCTTTTTTCATTCGATATCACTTATCAATGGAAACATAGCTATAGAGGTGGCGAAGCAGAAGGAGGCGTCGTATGATCATTTAAACGAGTTTTATGACAAGGTCGGTGAGGATGGAAAAAATCTGACATTTCTGGGCAAACTTTGCCTGCTGGCTTTCAAAAAGAAAATCCGCACTTCAGTCACATCCACAGCGAACCTGAAACGGCACGTTGAACTGAAGCAACATATGAAAAAAAAAAAAGAACTATGAACTACTTCGTTCAAAATTTTGAAGTATGAACTATGAACTGAACTAGTTAATTTTAAAATTTGTGAACTGAACTTTGAACTAGTTCATGTAGAAAGTGAACTTTCCCAACAATGTCCGTCAGGTCAGCGCTAGTTGGTGGTCTAGTTACCCCAGAATAGGTGACTGGGTAAAGAGTGCCGCGAGCTGCCGGTCGTGTTGCACTCTCACTTCGCCAGCCTTTTTTTTGACCACGGCTCTGTTGTGAATGTGAGAGATAGCCACGCCCCCTGATTTGCAAATAAGAACATGAAATAAATAGAGAGTGAAATAAATGTGGCATTAGGAAAATAAAAGTCTCTTGAAATAAATAAATGTGGACTTAGGAAATAAAAGTCTCTTGAAATAAATAAATGTGGACTTAGGAAATAAAAGTCTCTTGAAATAAATAAATGTGGACTTATGAAATAAAAGTACCATGAAATATTTACTTATAATTATTTATGTATTTATTGCCTCATTTATTTATTTCATGATGTATTTCAAAGGCATATTTATTTATTTATTCATGTATTTATTCATGTATTTATGTATTTATTCATTTATTTAATTATGAACAAAACGGCATTCCATATATCAAATCTGTTCCATCTTTGTTGGGAGTTGCACATGCGCAGTAGGACTACTAGCCAGTCAGAACGTGTGTTCCAAAGTGACCACGTTGGTCTCTGAAGTAAAGGCTGGACTACTATAGAGCTGTTTGGAGCAGTTGGTGAACAGTGTTTTCTGTTGGAGATGGTAAGTCCCTTTGGGGGGGACTTTGGGCTTTTTCACTTTGTAAACCTATAACATGCACAAAACAGATATATAACATAATAAAGGTAAGGGAAAAAGCTAAAAAGCATAATATAAGCACTTTAAAGAAGATGTTAAAAAAAAATGTCAGTGACTATGTTTACATGCAGCTAATAACCCGTTCAAAACCGGAATATTAGCAATAACCCGGTCGCGCACGGCCATGTAAACACCGGCAAAAACCTGAATATGCTCATATTCCGGTTTTTAAAAACCCGAATATGCTACCTGGGTTACCCTTTTCTAACCCGAAATTTTGGTCATGTAAACGCGTATCGGCAGATCCCCATCAAAAGGAACATTGATTTGTGTTCTGCGCATGTTCTATTCGCAAGGAATCTTGGTCTTTTGAGTAGAGGAACTTCTTGTATGCGCCAGAAAACATATAATAATAATTATATACTATAATAATATAGTTATATATATGTCAATGCAGAAAACCTGCGCGCAGTATACCGGAAGTAAACAAGAAGTAGAGGTAAACATGGCGAGACGCAGTACACCACCACACTTTTGGAGCGAGGAGGAAACCAATGTCTTTATTAGTGTGGTGAAAACCAGGAATATAATGTCTTTTGTTGACGGCAGAAAGTACCGAGATAGTGAGATTCATAAGAAGGGGACCGAGAAGTTATTGCTTCTTAATGTTGTCCGTACGTCCAGACGCTAACCGTGCGTTGCCGTTTACATCGGGATATTGCCAATTGATTAAAAATTCCATACAGGAGTAACTCTCTCTGCTCACGCATGTAAACGGGTTATTCCGAATGTTTCAGAAACCCGAATAGTGACCTTAACCCGACCATAACCCGGAAATTGACAGCTTGTAAACCTAGTCAGTGATATCAAATCATTGGCCTTTCAGTAGTAAATGAACAAAAAGCACTTGCACTTTGCATTTGAGTTTAAAAGGAAAGGTGGACCTTAAGTGTTCTCACAGTTAAAAATGATCCCCCAACATAATGATGTATGCATAATAATAAAATAATTTATAATTCTACTGGTACCTGACGATCAATAACTTGTGTAAATAATTATGTCAACAAAAAATTACTATTCCAATTAAACTGCATTTCACTCTGATTTATTCTGGTTCTTTCTGACTTATTCAGATCAGTTGGCCCGTGTGGTTGCTCGATTTCAGCCAGGTGCAGACGACAACCCTCCTTTTTTTCTTGTACTTTATTGAATACAAATATTCAAACAGACATCTTCATAACATTAGTTTATTGCAATACAACTGAGAACATGACTGCCACAATTCCTGAGCAAATCTTAAAAAAGAAAAGAAACAAAACAAGAAATTGTATTATAAAAGTGTAAGCAAGGGGATTACTTAAACAGTTGTAAGAAATTTTTCTCATCAATGTGTCTACAGAATTTAAAAAAATGCTTAATTGCATGCTTTTCTTTTTCCTGCAGTCTGTGCTTGTCAGCCACCACCCATTCTGATAGATATTGTGGGGTTCAGATACTACACTTACATTTCTGTGGTAATGTACAGTCATGTCTACATCTGACTAGTGTCAGAATAATGTTTTACTCTACCTCTACCTTTACTTCACCGACTAATACATTGAGCCATTTCCTGACAGAAGCGTTTGACAAAGAAATAATAACCATGAGCAGTACTGAGATTTTATACAAATGCTTACCACAGCAGCTGACATAGTTACACATTCATAACATGAGATTTAATGGAAGTCATTGTTCAGTTTTGCTTAATTGCATGCTTTTCTTTTTCCTGCAGTCTGTGCTTGTCAGCCACCACCCATTCTGATAATACAGATACTACACTTACAGTACATTTCTGTTGTAGGAAAATTAGTATCAGTATTGTTTTTGAAATATTAGTATCAGTATTGTTTTTGAAATATTGGTATCAGTATTGTTTTTGAAATATTAGTATCAGTATTGTTATAGAAATATTAGTATCAGTATTACTTAACATTTAAAGTTGGTATGCTCATTGCAAGAGTTGTGTGCAGTCAGAGGAAGTGGTTACAAGTTCTTGCAGAAGGATTATACTCTGACAGACAGAGAGTTAGCTTCAGTTTCACTTATAGTTTAATACCATATATGGTGTTGTTCACCAGACAGAGTAGCAGAATAACAGGAACCGGATGTTAATGTGGTCGTCAGAGGAAGTTGCACCAAACTGAGGACCCAAACCTGTTGAGTGTGTGTGTGTTTATGTGTGTGTGTGTGTGTGTGTGTGTGTGTGTGTGTGTGTGTGTGTGTGTGACAGAATAATCTGCAACAGGAGGATGAGACTCCATCAAGGAATAGAATAAAGAATTATGGTCGAAGGATGTTGTGGAAAGGGGCTCACAAAGTTAACCGAGACTTTGTTATCCTGAGCTCCGTACTTTCATGTCTGAAGTCTGGGATACTTTGTGTCTTTTGTGAACCCACATGTGTTTTGTAACTCAACCTGATATATCTCGGGCTTCGGGCCTGTGTCTTTTTCGCCGAAATAATCTTTCCCTGTGGTAATGTACAGTCATGTCTACATCTGAATAGTGTCAGAATACTGTGTGTTTTACTCTACTTTACTTCACCGACTGATACATTGAGCCATTTCCTGTCAGAAGCTTTTGACACAGAAATAATAACCAAGAGCAGTGCTGATATTTTATACAAATGCTTACCACAGCAGCTGACATAGTTAAAATGGAAGTCATTGTTCAGTTTTCACACACACAAAAGCTTATTTCAAAGCATACAAAGAGTGAGCAGCCAGTGAATTTCTCACCTTTTGATGTTCCTGTATGCCTCATCAGACTGGATTTTAGCTGCTGGTAATTTCTCCTGCAAGATGAGAGGTGTGATGTTATTGTGAACAGAAATTTAACTGACCAGTCATCTATTTACTGAAACTTTTGCTGAGATGAATACTGCACTATGCACTAAGAGTTATACCTCCTGAGTCCTGTGCTGTCTTTACTTTAGTGATCACCAACACACCTATCCCTGAAAGTTCGGCCCATCCCTATCGCACCACTTTTGTGACAAGTGAGAATGTAATGGACCAACATGCCTGCACCCTCTTTTGTTCTTGAACTATATTGAATACAAAGACTCAAACAGACATCTTTATAACATTAGTCTATTATAATACAACTGAGAACGTGACTGCCACAAATCCTGATGAAATCTTAAAAAAGAAAAGAAACAAAACAAGAAAGTGTATTATGAAAGTGTAAGCAAGGGGATTACTTAAACAGTTGTAGGTATTTTTTCTCATCAGTGTGTCTACAAAATTTAAAAAAAGATTTAAAATGTTGTTTTTAAATGCTTAATTGCATGCTTTTCTTTTTCCTGCAGTCCATGCTTGTCAGCCACCATTCATTCTGATAGATAGCGAGGGGTTCAGATACTACACTTACATTTTTGTTGTAGAAATATTAGGATCAGTATTGTTATAGAAATATTATTATCAGTATTGCTTGACATTTAAAGTTGGTATGCTCATTGCAAGAGTTGTGTGCAGTCAGAGGAAGTGGGTACAACTTCCTGGTAGGGCACACTTGCACTGCCTGCAGAAGGATTAGACTCTGATGCACAGAGAGTTAGCTTCAGTTTCACTTCTAGTTTATACCATATATAGTATTGTTCACCAGACAGAGTAGCAGAATAACAGGAACCGGATGTTATTGTGGTCGTCAGAGGAAGTTGCACCAAACTGAGGACCCAAACCTGACAGAGACTTTGTTATCCGTACTTTCATGTCTGAAGTTAGGGATACTAAGTGTCTTTTGTGAACACACATGTGTTTTGTAACTCAATTGCTGGACTCAGTAAACTTTGCTTACCTTGAATTTTTCGTCTCAGACTCAATTCTTGAGTTTTGGTATCATAAGTCCTATTAACGAATACGAATAAGTTCTAATAACGAATTAGAGTAAATTGGAGTCAGATATTTCGGCCTGCGGGCCTGTGTCTTTTTCGCCGAAATTCCCTTTCACTGTGGTACTGTACAGTCATGTCTACATCTGAATCTGTCAGAATACTGTGTGTTTTACTCTACCTTTACTTCACCGACTGATACATTGAGCCATTTCCTGACAGAAGCGTTTTACACAGAAATAATAACCAAGAGCAGTGCTGATATTTTATACAAAAGCTTACCACAGCAGCTGACATTAAAATGCACATTGTGAGATTTAATGGAAGTCATTGTTCAGTTTTCACATACACAAAAGCTTATTTTTAAGCATACAAAGAATGAGCAGCTAGTGAATTTCTCACCTTTTGATCTTCCTTTATGCCTTATCAGACTGGATTTTGGCTGCTGGTTCTCCTGGAGAGGTGTGATGTTATTCTGAACAGAAACTGACCAGTCTTCTATTTACTAAAACCTTTGCTGAGATAAATACTGCACCACGCACTGAAAGTTATACCCGTGCTGTCTTTACTGAAATTTCAGCTACTTACCTGTTGCACCAATTTTGTGACAAGCAAGAATGTAATAGACCAACCCTAGGCGTAAATCCCAGGGAGCTCGGGGGGGTCAGGACCCTAGAATTATCATTAACAACAATGCTGTGTATTGTAAATAACATAATGATGTCTACTTAAAATATCTGTGTAAGCAGTAAAATAATACAAACCCCAAAAATGATTTTTAAGTTTAGAAACATTCTTAGTCCCCCCTCCCTTTCCTCACAGTGGTTTGGTCCACTGCCTGCTTTACCCAACAAGTGCGGCAGACCACGGGAGAGAATGAGAGAACATAACTGGTAGTAACGTTAGTTGTGGAATAGTAAGCTGTTCAAGGCTGTTTTATTCACATTAAACATCGGATGAAGTTGTTCTTTTCTCAAATAGAAATGATGTTGAGTAATTAATAAATTAGTCATGACAAAAACGTTTGCTATGTTAGTGTAATATAATGTAACGTTACCTAGCTTGTTTAAAGCCCATGTTGCAAGTTAATGACCACTGTCGATTAATGGGTACATGAAGAACTCAAGATATGTATATAATTTTGAAAATGTCTCCAAATGGTGTTAAAGGCCAGTTTTTGTCGTTTTTTGGTATTAGCAGGGTTTTTTATGCAATTCGGTGATGATGTCACTTTGGGGAGACTAGCCTCAGCTTAGTACTAGAACTATGGCGACTGACAGGGATAAGGAAGAGGTGTCAAGAACCACTAATAACATGTATGATGGCCCGCAGCCGTATCATTTCGTACCTGTCAGACGTGGGAGGGCAAATGAGGAATTGCCGAGAACTGATGGGCGTCAGTACTGTCAGTGAATAGCACCAAGTGAAAGTCAATGTTTTCTTTATATCTAGTGACAGTGATCATGTTGTTAGTTCAGATAAGTAGATCTAGAAATAGAAGGCATCGTGCTAGCTATGTGCCAAGATAATCCCTAATTAAATCTTTCCCATGACGTTGTAAACACATTTCCGATTAGATATCCCACGTTTTGATGGCAGCCTACTCGCTCCAGTAACAACATATTTGCCTAGAGTTTCTTTCTAAGCGTTCACCTCTTTCTCCGGTAAAAATGTTGTTGCAAACTTAAGACACCGTCGCAAATCTGTGTCGCTTGTGTGGGCGGTGCCGTCCCATGGAAACTGTGGTGGAGAGCTTGTGCTGTTGGGAAGTGAGTGTGTTTTGGTCGCTGGTCGAGGAGCTCACCCTGCCAACAGCAGATGTGACGTGCCTCACTCAGCATCCAGGATTTGAGGCATGCTGCTTGTGCCTTCAACTTGTGCTGAAGATAGCATACACACATTTCAGGCAGGATCATGGTCCCCTTCAAGCCAGAACGCACAAGTATGTTCATTGTTTATGTTTACTTACATTTATACACTGAGTCCTGTGAACCAACTTAAACAGTTATAGGCGACTAGAAATGTGTTGCATAGAAAATAAACGTGAAAAACAGGAATAAAAAGAAGTTTCCAACATACTTATCCCTAGGCAATACCGATACGCTGCGTACAGGCAGGCTATACACTGGGCGTATGGACTTCTTGGCAGGCATATAAGGAAGCCTCTACCCTCCTGTCTGGTTTCAGCCATCAGGCAACAATTTCAGAGTGGTGACGAGACCTATCATTACCTTCAATGGCCTCATTTGGATGAAAATGAATGAAAACCATATTAGCATTTCCAACATTAAGTCTTTTTCAGTTCAAGATTGAAGTCATGCTTGTTCGGTTGTGATTGCTCAACTGCCCTTAAAATGTAATACAATACACAGAACACATGAATTCCATCAAATACTGTTTATTAGTTCTTCTTGTGTGAAAATCTGAATCCGAAAAGGACCAGTAGACAAGGCACCACCAGGTACAATTATTGGTAAATTATGATGAATTACATTAAAGAAATTTCAAGCAAACGAAAGTAAAAGAAAACCACAGCACACAGACAGAGCCCAAAACATGCAGCATGCACAACCCCTTGCAAAACCACATGAGGTAGATGCACACAGAGGAGGCACAAGAGTGGCAAGGTCCCACCACCAGCTACAATTATTGTTACTTACTAGAGCTGGGTGATATGTAGAAAATCAAATATCACAATATTTTTGACCAAATACATTATTGTCAATAATGCAGCGATAGTGTGACTATTGGTGCTTTCACAAAGTCATGACTGCTATCATCAGTAATATGGATATAATGACTAAGTGGGTAAAGGCAAATAATAGAACAGTTTGACAAGCTTGACATTGTTTGAATAAGAAAATACAAAAGATATTGTTAAATATCGGTAAAAGAAGCACACATTCATACTCGGTCAAGCCCTAAATCTGTATGGAAATGAACACCTCAGCTGAAATGTTAAATTCTTTAACAATCATACAACACGAGACAACACCGTCTCTCTGTCTCTCTACACACACACACACACACACACACACACACACACACACACACACACACACACACACACACACACACACACACAGTCCGTTTCTGGTAGTTAATGAACGCAGATATGTGCTGATTACCTCTCATAACGGGCCCGGTGGGTAGCACACTGCCATGAGTCCATGAGGCTAATGTCTGATTACTCCACATTGTCGTTGTGATATTTTGTGATTACATTCTGAATCTGCAACGTTCTCTTTAAGTTAGTAGTCGGTTATACAGGGGAGTTGCATATGAAGTGGTTTGGGGTCCTTCTGTAAGTAATTTTGGAGTACAATTTGGTTTTGGTGAATTCTACAAGCAGCAATACCACAGGCCAAGCAATCGGCCCATTCCAAACAGACACATTTTCAACGGGCACTGCACTAGTGTAGGCTTTAAAACCAACACTTGTCATATCACAATTTTACAATATCCAAAATTTAAGACGATATCTAGCTTCATACTCTATATCAATGTCGATGTAATATCGATATCTTGCCCAGCCCTAGTACTTACAAAGACAAAAAAAGGAACGATTTTGTGCAAACAACTAAGTATAAAAAACCAAAGCAATAAACAGCACACAAATAGATAACAAAACATGTTGCATGCAGAAAACCACTACCAAATGAAATGACAGATATGAAGGAATTAGGGCTGTCAAATGATTAAAAAAAAATTAACTAATTGATTGCACAATTTGCTGTGATTAATCGCGATTAATCGCTTTTTTTTCAATTAAGACTGAAGCTTCACTCAACTTAGCATCACTTAACTTTGCAAATATGAAGAAAAAAAACAAGGAAAGATTCTGATGCTGAAGTTCAGAATGTTGAATATCTTTCAGAACAACAACAACATAGAACAACAACAGCAACAAGTTGGCTTAGTCCTGCTTTACTTTAGCCAGTTACTGAGACAGACCAGTCTGTTTACATTATCAGGGGACAAAGCAGCTCTCTTCTTTTGGATGATGTGGCCTGAGAGTGAGAACAACCTCTCACAATGCACTGTGGTTGCAGCGGTTGACAGGTACTTGCGTGCAATGCGTGCAAGCCTGGCATGTGCTCCTTCTCTCTTTGACCACCACTGTAGTGGACACCCCTCCATGTCCATTTTGGGATCTGCTTTGTAGCAGTCCACACATTGTTCTGTGGACTCTTCCTCTTCATCTGTATCTGTATCTGAAGAACCCTGCAAGAAGACAGAGATCCTTCTTTTCTTTGTCAGCTGTTTCTCTGTCGTCTCTGAAGGTGGTTGTTGTGTAGGCCTCTCTCCCACCACCAGGTTGCTTATTGAAGCCCACACCTCACTCCTTTCAGCTTTGGGAAGACACTTCAGGTCCTTAAACCTGGGGTCAAGTACAGTAGCGATCTTTAGCCATGTGAGGTTGGTACTGTCCTTGCGTTTAGCTAGGTCTGTGGTAAAGAATGTCTTAAACCTCACTACATAGACTGGATCATTGTCTGAGAGCTCCATAACTCTGAATAAGTGGCACAGGGCTGGCAACACCACGGAACAGGAGACATACTACTCTCCCCCCCTGCAGTTCAATCACATATCTGCAATGGAAAGCACTAGATGTTTTAAACACTTCAGTAAATTGTTATTTATTACTTTTTTACTACTTTTACTACTACTTTTTTATTATTTATTACTACTTATTTATTTATTACACAGACACTTACTACCTTCCTGTCCATATGCTACACATGCACGCATACACAGAAGACAGCACACAGCAAACACACAAACAACACAGATTGAGAGAGACAGCACACACACAAGACACAGAGAGAGAGAGAAAACACACACACACAAGACACAGAGAGAGAGACAGCACACACACACACACACAATACAAAGAGAGAGAGAGAAAACACACAGAGAGAAAGAAAAACTGCACACACATGGAAGACAGAGAGTTAGAGATCAAGAAAGAAAAGATAAACGTACCTGCAAGGTTCAAGTAGTTCCTCCAGCATTTGCAGTTTTGCAAGCTCCTGTGCAGTCAACATGTCAATCTTGCTGTTTTGCTGAGCCAGGGTAGTGGTCAGTGGAGATTTGTTTTGCTGGACTCGCTTGACCATCTCTATGGTAGAATTCCATCTTGTTGGAACGTCCTGAAGGAGTGATTCTTCCGTCTGTCCAAGTGCAACTTGCTGTTCTCTTAATTCATGAGCATTAGATGGACTATGCTTAAAGTGCCGGGCAATCGAGCAACATTTGGCCAGAACACTTCGAATCCACTTCAAATGGAAGTTGCCTTGCGGCTGCAACCATGTTACTAGCACTGTCAGTGCCAAGTGTGGTTAACTTTTTCTTGATTTTCCATTCTTTGAACAACATCCAGTGTAGATTTTGTGGTTCTGGTGCCAGTTCGGGCCTGGCGCCAGTGGCCAGGGTCGATTTAGCTGTGGCTATTTACTCATAACTGGGACAGTGGTTGACGGGCATCAGGGGGTTGCCACTCACCAAAGGGCCTGAAACCTGGCTGGGCCATGAAGAATATGTTAGTCTAAATGAAACAACTCCTCCCAGTCATATTAATACTCAAATTCCTAGAGGCTCAGGCCGAGGAAGGGAGTTGCAGCCATATTGATTCAAGCCTGTAAATTAATCCTAAACCTAAACTAAATTATAACTCTTTTGAAAGCCTTGTTCTTAATCTTCAACATCCAACATGGAAATCAGTACAGCCAATTATATTTGTTGTTGTCTACCGAGCTCCAGGTCCATATTCTGAATTTTTAGATTAGATAGATTAGATTAGATTTTTTTTATTGATCCAAAAAAATGGGAAATAATGGTGTTGCAGCAGCGAAAATATCAGACACACAGCACACATACAGAGTATACATTAAATAATAGGAAACAATATACATTAAATAATAATTGAATACTACACAAGCAATATTTAAAATATATACAATTTGGAAATAAAATGTACAACTGATTCAACAGATATAAATAAAGTTAATGTACAAGTTGGGGAGTAAAGATGTACAACTGGTTCCCTAGTAAAGATAGGATGTAGATAAACCTATTGTGCAAGGTTGTGCAAGGTGCATTCAGTGCAGCTGTGATGTATATGAGTCTTATCTCACACTCAGTGATGAAGTGTTAAAAAGTTTAATTGCCTGGGGTAGGAATGATTTCCTGTAGCGGTCCATGCGACATTGAAGCTGTCGGAGCTCTTAGAGAAGGTGCTCTTCTGTTGGACCAGTGTGGGGGTGGAGAGGGTGGTCGGGGTTATCCATGATAGATAACAGTTTGTTCAGTGACCTCCTCTCCACCACAGCTTCAAATGTGTCCTGTTTGCAGCCAATAACGGAGCTACCTTCCTGATCAGTTTGTTCAGCCAGGTTGTATCGCTGGCTCCGATGCTGCTGCCCCAGCAGATGGCGGAGGAGAACAGAGCGCTGGCCACAACAGACTGGTAGAACATCTCCAACATTCTGCTGCACACGTTGAAGGATCTCAGCTTCCTCAGGAAGTAGAGTCTGCTCATCCCCTTCTTGTAAACAGCAGTGCTGTTGATTTTCCAGTTCAGCCTGTTGTCGATGTTGACACCCAGGTATCTGTACTCCTCAACCATGTCCACATCGCCACCCAGAATGCAAAGGGGCTGCGGAGCCATTCCCTTTCTCTTGAAGTCAATCACCATCTCTCTTGTCTTATCCACGTTCAGCAGCAGGTGATTCTTACCAGACCACTCCACAAAGTTGTCCACCAGCACTCTGTACTCTCCCTCCTGTCCATCCATTATACACCCAACAACTGCAGAGTCATCAGAGAACTTCTGTAGGTGACATGACTCTGAATTGTACTGGAAGTCTGTGGTGTATAATGTGAACAAAAAAGGGAGACAGCACAGTCCCCTGTGGAGCCCCCCCGATCACTCACCACCACCACATCAGACAGAACACGGTCCAGACGGACAAACTGTGGTCTGTCTGTCAGGTAGTCAGTGATCCAGGAGACTGTGGACGACTGACACCCATCATCCGCAGCTTCTCACCTAGTAGCAGTGGCTGGATGTTGTTGAATGCACTAGAGAAATCAAAAATGTGATTCTCACAGTGCTGCCACCGCCATCCAGGTGCAAATGAGCTCGCTGCAGAAGATAGATGACAGCATCCACTCCCAGACGAGGTTGGTAGGCAAACGGTAGAGGGTCCAGAGAAGATCTCACCTGCAGCCTCAGATAGGCCAAGACCAGCCTCTCCAGCACCTTCATCACATGGGATGTGAGAGCCACTGGGCCAGATGGAGTTGACTTCTTGGGAACCGGGACAAGGCAGGGCGTCTTCCACAGCAGCGGCACCCTCTGCAGGCTCAGGCTCAGGTTGAAGAGATACTGGAGAACACCAGACAGTTGACTGGCACAGGTCTTCAGGACCATAGGGCTGATGCCATCTGGGCCGGCAGCCTTGCGCTGGTGAAGCCTCTCCAGCTGTCTCCTCTCACCTGGCCAGGTGTGAATGAAAAGCAGGGGGGCTTGAAGTGTCAGTGGGGAGATGAGATGTGCTGTAGTTGTGGGGGGAGTGGGCAGACCACAGGGGGTGAGTGGGGAGGTGTGGGAGCAAGAGGGGGTGGAGGAGGCAGAGGGAGTATGGGGGTTGGTGGAGTGGTAGAAGAGGCAGGGGATGGCTGTGAGCTAAACCTGTTTAAGTAACAGTTCAGCTTGTTTGCTCTCTCTCGGCTGCCTGGTGTTGGTCCTCTTCTACCCCCACACCCTGTGATCTCTTTCATCCCTGTCCACACCTCCCTCATATTGTTCTCCTGTAGACTGACCTCCAGCTTCCTCCTGTATGAGTTTTTTACATTCCCTCAGTTTATCCCGCAGTTTGTGCTGTACTCCCCTCAGCTCCTGTCTGTCCCATGACCTGAAAGCTTTCTTCTTCTCATTCAGAAGAACTTTCAGGTCACTGGTGATCCACAGCTTGTGAGTGGGAAGGCAGCGTACAGTCCGGGAGGGCATGGTGATGTTCTCACAGAATTTAATGTATTCTGTGATGCAGTCTGTCATATTATTGATGTCCTCCCCATGTGGTTCACAGAGCACGTCCCAGTCTGTAGACTCAAAACAGTCCTGCAGAGCCTCCTCAGCCTCCTGACTCCACCTCTTCACAGTCCTTGTTTGCACAGGCTGCTGCTGTACAAGAGGAACATAGACAGCAAGACAAGGTTGTGGTCTGATTTGCCAAGGGGGGGAAGGGCAGTGGCATTTGCATACAGGAGGTCCAGAGTTTTATTGTCTTTTGTGGGGCAGTTAACATATTGTTGAAAGTCCGGGAGGGATTTATCCAGTGAAACATGATTAAAATCCCCAGTAATAATCATGAAGGCATTGGGCTGCTGCGTCTGAAGTTGTGAGACAGTGATGTGGATGAAGTCGGCAGCTGCCTATGTATCAGCAGATGGTGGGATGTAAACAACAATCACTATGGCGGCCGTAATTCCCTTGGAAGATAATACAGGCGAAACCCCACAGCCAGCAGTTCAATGTCCGGGCTACAGAAAAACGTAACTTCACATTCGCATGTCCGGGATTGCACCACTTTTCACTCACATATAGTGCAACACCCCCCTCCTTTCTTCTTACTGCTTTCCATAACGTCCCTGTCCGCCCGAACCGTCAGAAAGCCGGGTACCGCCAAGCCATGGTCCGGGATGTGTGAATGCAGCCGTGTCTCGGTAAGACACAGTATGCTGCACTCGCGGAACTCCGTCTGGGTTTTAATGAGTGCCGCCAGTTCGTCCGTCTTATTTTCCAGAGACCGTACATTCCCCAAAATGATCGCTGGGACGGCAGGCTTATGTTTCCTTTTTTTTGCTTTGCGTTTTAATCCACCTCTACAACCCCGGCGTCTCCTCTTTAGTTCCTTCGGTATTTCAGGCTTGTCCCCCGGCAGAAGAACAGGTTGACACAGCGCTATCAGCTGATCGCATGTGTAAACAATTGTCCCGCTGCCTTGAGCGTAACACGCAGTTACAAAAGACGACCAAAGTGAGAACAGAACCAAGAGAAAAATTCCAAAGTTGACAGAAGCCATCTCTACACTGATGTTCTTAGTAACTATAAAAAAGAACTGAACTTAAAGACCAAAGAATTAACTTAAAACACAAAAAAAAACACACACACACATCAGGAGCTGCTGCAACAGGCTGCCGCACAACACAGCGCCATCTTGACATCTGATTTCTGATTTCTCAGAGTTTTTATCGTGTGTAGTCCTTAAATCAGACAAAGTACTTATTGTAGGTGATTTTAATATCCATGTGGACGTTGACAATGAGCCTTAGTACTGCTTTCAACTCACTACTAGATTCTATTGGCTTCAGTCAGAGTGTTCATGAGGCCACGCACTGTTTTAACCACACCCTCGACCTTGTGCTGGCATATATAATCAAAATTGAAGATGTATTCCGCAAAATCCTTTATTATCAGACCACTTCTTAATAACTTTCGAATTCTTAATACCCGATTATACGAAATTAGATAAAAGCTTCTATACTAGATACCTATCTGACAGTGCTATAGCTAAATTTAAGGAAGATATTCCAACAGCACTAAACTCATTATCATGCTTTAATACAACAGAGGACCTTTATGTAAACTTTAGTTTATATATATATATATATATATATCAAGGCACTGGCTCAGATCTGGAAGTAAAGTACCTTACCTTACCTAGTCCCTCTCAAATTGACAATTGTGTAGATGGTGTTACGGCCTGCCTACGGACTACTTTAGACTCCGTTGCTCCCCTCAAAAAGAAGACGATGAAGCTTGGTGTAACTCCCACATTCGTAAATTAAAGGAAAACTTGAAAGTAAATGGCGTTCCACCAAACTGGAAGAGTCTCGTTTGGAATGGCAAGACTGAGTCAAGTCTGAAAACCTATAGGAAGGCCCTCAGAAATACTAGATCAGGCTATTACTCATCATTAATAGAAGAAAACAAGAACAACCCAAGGTTTCTTAACCCTTCACTTCTAGATATGATCAATATGTCTCTATTAACAGGTCATGTACCGCAGTCATTTAAAGTAGCTGTGATAAAACCTCTTCTGTTTCTTCTGAAAAAACCCACCCTCGATCCTGAGGTCTTAGCAAATTATAGACCTATATCTAACCTTCCCTTTCTCTCCAAGATCCTTGAAACGGTAGTTGCTAATCAGTTATGTGATTTTCTCCGTAGCAACAGTTTATTTGAAGACTTTCAATCAGGATTTAGAAAGCATCATAGCACAGAGACGGCACTGGTGAAAATTACTAACAACCTTCTAACTGCTGCAGACAAAGGACTTGTCTCCATACTTGTTTTACTAGATCTTATTGCTGCATTTGACACTATTGACCATACAATCCTGTTACAGAGATTGGAATACTTAGTCGGAATAAAAGGAATCGCACTAAGCTGGTTTAAGTCTTATTTCTCTGATCGATCTCAATTTGTTAATGTTAATGATAAATCCTCCAATTACGCGAAAGTTAGCCATGGGGTTCCACAAGGCTCAGTGCTGGGACCAATTCTATTCTCCTTATATATGCTTCCTCTTGGTAATATTATTAGGAAACACTCAATTAACTATCACTGCTATGCGGACGACACCCAATTATACTTATCAATCAAACCAGACAAAACCACAACAGTTAGTTAGCTAAACTTCAAGCATGCATTAAAGATATAAAATCCTGGATTACCTATTAATGACCTGTTAAACTCTAACAAAACTGAAGTTATTGTGCTGGGCCCTAAACACCTCCAAACTTCATTATCTAAAGATATAGCTACTCTGGATGGTATTGTCCTGGCCTCCAGCACTACTGTCAGATATTTAGGAGTTATTTTTGATCAGGATATGTCCTTTAACGCCCATCTAAAACAAACCTCAAGAACAGCCCTTTTTTTATCTTCAAAACATTGCCAAAATTAGGAACATCCTGTCTCAAGACAATGCTGCAACACTAGTCCATGCATTCGTTACTTCCAGGCTGGACTATTGTAACTCCCTACTGTCAGGTTGCTCAAATAAGTCCCTTAAGACTCTCCAGCTGATCCAGAATGCTGCAGCGCGTTCTGACAAAAACTAAGAAAAGAGATCATATTTCTCCCGTATTAGCTTCTCTGCATTGGCTTCCTGTAAAATTCAGGATTGACTTTAAAATCCTTCTCCGGACCTACAAAGCCCTAAATGGTCAAGCACCATCATACCTAGAAGAGCTCTTAGTACCTTATTGTCCCACTAGAGCACTGCGCTCCCAGAATGCAGAGTTACTTGTGGTTCCTAGAGTCTCCAAAAGTAGAATGGGAGCCAGAGCCTTCAGTTACCAGGCTCCTCTCCTGTGGAACCAGCTCCCAGTCTGGGTTTGGGGGGCAGACACCATCACCTCATTTAAGAGTAAACTGAAAACTCTCCTCTTTGGTAAAGCTTATAGTTAAGGAGTGAGGAGTTGCAGCGTCCGTCTAACCCGGCCCACCTGCTTCTCTTCGTAGTCATCAGATTTATTTATCATATAATCAATAATATAGCGAGAGTAAAGGGAGGCAGGCCAGTACAGCCCGATTCGGCAGGGGAGAGATCAAGCCCGATCCGGCACCTCTCTCTAAGCTAACCTGTCTCTCTTATTATGCTATTATAATTCTAGACTACCGGGAAGTTCCTTCCTTCCTATGAGACACTGAGCTGCTCTCTCCTCTCTCTTTTCATTTTTTTCCTTTTGTATGCATCCTGTCCCAGAAATGTTTGTTACTAACCTAGCTCTGGGGAGTTTACTCCCCGGAGTCCTTACGCATCCGCTGCATCCACCTGTGCTCTGCAGCGCCACGTTACATCTCGCAACACCCTGCTGTGATGTTCGTACGCACAGAGTAGTCAGGATCCGGTATTGGAGACTGCACTACTCAGTACGACACAATGTGCCCTGCTATGACATGAACTACAACGACTACCTTTGAAGTCACTGTTCCATTATCTTTAATGTGACTATTATTTGCCACTGTTCATCACACCCATCAGACACCGCCTATCAAGAGTCTGGGTCTGCTGAGGTTTCTTCCAAAAAGGGAGTTTAGGGTTAGGGTTAAGGGGGGTTAGGGTTAACCCCTAACCCTAGACCACTAAAAGTGCTTTAGGCTACGTTCACACTAGGGCTGTCCCAAACGATTATTTTTTAAACGATTAATCTAGCGATTATTTTTTCGATTTGTCGACTAATCTAACGATTAATTTTTCAATTAGCGATTATTTTTTCAATTAGCGATTATTTTCCCATTGCTCAATTATTAACAATTTACACAAAACAAATTTCAATAGGGTTCAAATCTAATTTATTAAAATTGTTTAACACCGCACTGTTCAAGTAAAATGAATTTGTAGTGCAACCTGAAGCCAGATGTAGGCTATCAATCCAACAAAAAAATAAAGTCACTTTCAGAAGGAATACAAAAATACAAATTTAAAGTAAACAGAGCAAGTGCAAAAAGAGTAGTGTATGAGAGGTCAATCTGTATTTTCTTTTTTTAACAGTAGGTAAAATAATGAATAAGCTCTTGTTTAACATCAAAGCTCATCTTCCTTTAATTTAACTTTAATTATTTTTATCTAAAGGCTGGTTAAGCACTGTAGGGAGGAGAAGTCGGACAGTTTTGTTTGTCTCATTCCAGTGATTGGTACATCTGGGTGATGGCGTTGGATATGCGTTATCATGTTACTCACATACCCAACAACTGCTGAACAACGCCGACACACAGTCCTCGTCTCATCCACCCCTCTCTCGCCTGTAGTCTACTACTGGAACTGAACTGAAGTTTTTGAGGTGGGGACGGAATGATACAAGAAGGCATGACACAAGAGGCTCCATGCTGCAGCCATACAGTCTCAAAGTTTTGCCAAACTTGCGATCTTAAAGAGGCCGGCGGGGAACTGTTGTGGGTCGCCACCACTCGCCATACTCGTCCTTTCACTGGACCGTCGGTCGACCTGACAACAAACTGCATGTAGGCGGAGCATGAGGCGGAGGAGCTCGGCTAGCTTCAGAGCTAAGGCGGGGCTACAGATCAGGTGTCCCTCGAATCCGCGTATCTAACAGTAGTTCCACATTACATTAGTTCCGCATTACATTAATTAATTTGCATGCAAGTTTTATTTATTTATTTTATTTAGCGACGCATCGACTCAAATTATTTGTGTCGACGCATTTATGTAATCGATGACGTCGACGAATCCCAGCCTGTAGTTGCAATCCCAGTCCCAGCCCTAGTTCACACCGCAAGTCTCAATGCTTAATATGGATTTTTTGCTCAGATCAGATTTTTTATTTGGGTGTTGACATGACCTTTTAAAATGTGGCCTATATCAGATTCCAGTGTGAACTGGTTGTAGTTTTGAACTGACCCGCATGTGCAAAAGACCAATAACAATGACATCAGACGCAGCACGCTGCTGTTGCACTAAAGTTAGGGAGGTTATGGAGGAAGGAAGCATTCTCGCTTTTATTTCAACATGTTTGTGTAATGGCAGCCGTAACATTAATGAGCATACACTAATTAGGTCTAACACCTCCCTCTCCCTCCATTGACTTGCTCCATCACTGTTCTCCATTTTGTAGGCCTAATCAAGTTTTTAATTTGACTGTCTGTGTGTAGGGCTAACTCCCACCGGCGCATAATTGTGACAAATGTTGATGTAGACTGACGTAAAATTCTCATCAAATCTGCCTCGGTTGTTCACACTGCGGCCGCATTGAGAAACATCAGACCTGGGTCTGATTCAGGACCACATATGGAAGTGGTCTAAATCTGATTTGAGAGTTCACACTACTTCTGAAGAAGTCTGACCTGGACACTTGAACCCCCCAAAAAAATCTGATTTATGCCACCTTTGCCTAATGTCTGAACTAGGGGTGCAAGATATATTGACTCAATATCATTATCGCAATATATCGAAAGTGTTGCAATAAGTATGATTTGGGCCACTTTTTCCAGCAGTCTGAACGTAGCCATAATGTACCATATTTTTATCTTTTTGTGAGGCTTAAAAGTAGTAGTTGGGTTTTAGTCTGCACCGTCTCATTTTAATTAATTTCCTGACATGATCGGGATAGCAAACTGTGGATCCTATGTCTGTGTTAACTACTGCATTTCTTCTCATGTGACCTCTTTCCAGCCAATCATGCTTTGAACGCCTTAGTGTAGCCTTGATGACCGTGACTGGCTGGGTTCTTGTGCATATTTTAAATGTCTCTTTTTTCCCTTTTAACCATGAAAAGGAAAAAAAAACGCCATGTATTTCAATTTTGAATTTAGAATTTTATACGTTTTTAGTTTTTTAATATCCATTTATGAAAGGAAAATCGAATGACCAACAGATACACTGACCTACTACATTTACCTGACAAAGAAATGTTACTGGTTACATTGCAGATTTAGATTTTACTCACAAAATATCACAATTAAAATATGATGCATTATTTTTCATTAAACTATCCAGCATAAAGTACATTGCGCTGATATAATGCATTTTATTTCACTTTTCACTTCACATAAACATTTGAATGTAGGACTTGTACCTCTGCGGTATAAATAGCTTTAGCGTACTATTAATAATTAATAGTTTTCATACCTAACCTGGTGTTAGGCTTTATTATTACTGTTAAAGATAAAACAATGATTAACTACAGAAATGTCCTCACACAGATATGGTCATTGCTTTATGCCATTTGATATTTCATTTCCAGTAATGTAATAGAAGCTTATTGCTTTAAATTAATCTTTCACGTCTTTCACGACCAACATTTCCGCACTACAGTGTCTTAACAGTCATAATGGGCAACAACATAACAGACGTACATATTGTCAACATAGAACTGGTGTACAATTTTCATTGAATAATTGGTTGAACAGTATTTCAACCTTATATTTCCCCCATAGTAGCTTCAAGCTGTGATAAACTGTTGTTTTAACACTGGGTGTTATACACATAGTATTCTTTATCCAGTTGCTCCAACTCTTTGGAGCTACTGTATATAACATTTGCATTTTGACCAAATATTCACACCCTAAATGCCAAATCTTTAATTGTTGCACCATGCATTCAATTTAAATAGTCAAACATTTTTTAAAGTCGCCACTGAATTTACATTCAGGAGTGTTTTCTGTATCAATCACTGAATACTTGGAAACTTATTTAGTAAATTAGCCATATTTAAAACAATCAAATTCAAACTAAACTTCAACTCTTAGAAATATGAATTAGTGTCCTGCAAGGATTTCATGTTATTAATTCAATTCACATTATACTAGCGTGTTCAGGTCTTTTTTTAGAAACACAAAACACTAAACAGTGGTGATACTAGGGATGGCAGTAGCTCAGTCTGTTGGGACTTGGCTTGTGTACCGAAGGGTTGCTGGTTCAACTCCCTGTGCTTGACCAGGTATGGAGTGTTGACTGGTAGCTGGAGACCCCTTTGTGGGATCAATAGAGTATCACCTAACAGGAGAAAGGCTCAATCTTATCTTCTTATTCCTTTTGTGGTCACCAAACACCTGATACAAGACAGTCACCTAGTGGACAGCAATGGGACATACTTAGCTTTTGGTTTTCTAACTACATTTTACTGATTATACTTACAGATTTTTACTGAAGGGACCCTTCCAATGCAATAACTACATTTTACTGGTTATAGTATAATATAAGAGTATTTATACACTGTTAGTACAAGATCTGAATACAGCTACACAGTTTTTGTCTTGAAATGATGAATGTCACCATGAGCTGAATATAAAAACCAGCCTCAATTGTGTTAAACGATCAGCAGAGGGCAATAAAACACCACAACTTCTTAGCACTACAGGAAGTGAATTTGCGTTTCCTAGGATAGTGAAGGCATGTCGTGCCCTACTCTGCCTTACTTTGGATCTGATTGGCTTACCCTGATATTTACCCCAACACTAACCAATCCAACTCTTCATGTCTAAACCTAACCAATCCAACCAATGAAGGGAAAACTACTAGTCAATCAGAGACAGGGATAGGGCGGGTCATGCCTTCACCATCCTAGGAATCACAAATTTGCCTCCTGCAAGACTGTTTAGACTTATTTATTTATTTAGTTAATCCCTGATATTAAGTCAAACAAACTGAAATACAGTGACAACCAAAATGATAAACATACATGATTATACTGTTGGCTTCTTAAGTACACAACAGTCAGTTCGTGTTTATGAGAGCTTGTCTAATGTTAAACGAAGAAACCTTTTTTATCAACTTTTTATTAATATTTTTCTTTTTAACAGACAAAAAAAAACACCACATAAGACAGCCGGACAACAAGACGATACAAAACAAAAATACAAACACAAAACAAAACCTGAGGCCTGTGTTGAAAACAACACAACACTACTTTATGTGACTACCAAAATCCAATGATTAACTCTTTACAATATGAACAATATTTGGTTTTATCAACTTTTTAAACACTGTTTGAAGCATTATTTGTAAGTTTTGCAATTCATTCAGATATGTAGGTTTTATACACACTGTTTTCCTGTGGATGAACTGTATTGAGTTAATAATTAACTAATACAAGCATCTGAGTTAGCAAGCTAGGTGAAATAGCAAGGGTTAGCTGAGGCACAAAAATAAAATAACAGTTTAACATTACTGTTGGTTGTCTTTCTAGCTAACTTAAATCATAGATTGTATTGGCACCATATATATATATATATATATATATATATATATATATATATATATATATATATATATATACGTATATGTATATAAATCTGCAAGAGTATTTTACATCCTCCATTTTGTTATAGAGCTCAACAGTGTGATTCTGGAAGTAAAAATCCTATATTAATTTTATCTAGGCCTCCAGGAAGAGCACTCAGGCCCTGCAGCCCAAAAAGGATTTCCCCAATGGCCACCAATGTAAAAGAGACTTCTGTAAAACTGCTGCCAGGACACCTCAAACTGCAAGCAAGGTCGGTTATAACCCTTTTTATTATGATTTTTTTATACATCCATGGACTTTTTATATTTGAAAATCGTCCCTCCAGCCGAGAAAAGTGATTCCAAACCTGTGACGTAGCCTAAACACAATGTAAAATCTACGGGAGAAGCAGTGGCAGCAAAAACATTTTTTTCTGCGACTGCTGCTGGTCTATGGGCGAGTGGGAACTCACGGGTGGAGCCAGTGGGAGAAAAAATACGAAGTAGTCGTGGGAGTAAACCCGGAAGTTTAAGAACTTTTTTGGCATATGGGCCAGGCGAGCAACTCCATTAAACAGAATAGGCTCCAATTTTCTTCATAAGGAATTTTATCATCAGCCATAATGTCTAAACCATCCAAGATAGACTTACCACAAGCGGTGAGATTTTGAAACAAATGATTCTGCTCCTGTAGAAGAATGAAATCAACCTTGTTTTAAGAAAAAACACGTTTTATTCACAATGTAATGGAGAAGTACTAAACTACCCACAATTCAAGCACAACAGTGATGTCCCTGATTGGTGAAACTCGCTGTCACCATGGAAACGTTTACCCAACCTGTGGATGGCTATACCGAGCTTCTACCACTGAAGTCTATGCTTGTTTCTGTACACAGTATCTTTGCCTTTCGCTGTTTTCCATTTTTGGCCGAATCTGATATTTTATGGTCAGTATTCATCTCTTAACTCTTTATATAAGCATTTAATGAAATGTCAATGGAGACTTCCATATTTTGTGGAGAGTTACTCTCATTACACACATGCACATTTTTTGTTCGCTATCTCTGTTGCATTGCTGTGGAAGAGGAATTGAAGATGCTGGATTGAATTGCTTCATATTTCTATTGGTAAGTCATCAATAACATTGGATAACTCATCATCTCGTCTAATAGCTAGGTAGCTAGCTAAATGGTTAGCTTTCTAAATCCTAAAAGGGAATTTTTCAGTTTCATGTTTTCATGGTTGTGGCAGTCGCATGCCATTATAAGTATAATTTTAGTTATCACTTCATAATTACTAGGATAGTTAGCCTATTTTTGACAAATATTTCATTGTATTGAAGACAAAGAATCTTTATTTTGTGTAACAAGTAAGAAAGACACCAGGAAGTCACATGTATTTAGTGTTTGGTGTTTTTAAATTATTTTAGGTTTTTGTACCAAAAACATGGAATATTAAATCACATTGGTGGGATGTCTAAGTTTGAATCTGTTCCAGATCTTACCCTGTCAGTATTTAGATTTTTTTGCAGTTAATAGTAGGCTAATTGAAGAATTTATTTATTTTTTAAATGCAGATACATTATGCTGATGCTATTATCCATAACTCGGCAAAGACAGAATGAAGTGGGTTCCTAAATCCAAAGGTAGGAGGTCAAAGGTCAGTATAAATGTATGTGAAGATTAAAATCTTCAGTCAAGAAGCCCCCGAGTTGATGTCATTTTGTCAGACGAATACAAGCCACCAATAACAGGGTCATACTTTAATATGTACTTATTTCAATTTTTGTGTTCTTCATGTGATGCAAATGTCATGTGAATAATTTGACATGATGCATATAATGTTTGCCTAAAAAATAACTGTTGCAGCAAATCTACAGACGTGTATACATGCAACACCTTTTCAAGTTTAAATCAATCCATGTAATTTTTCTTTAAAATAAGTCAAATAAGCAGTTAATGTAGACAAGTGTAGCAGCGGTACATGTTGTACAAAATGAGCTCAAATGTTCTGATGTAATTCATATAAACAAAAATTAGTAACACTCCACAAAAACTCCCTTGCTTTAAGTAGGAATATCTGTTATGTTTAGCTTTATAAGATTGTGGATATTATTTAGCCGTGGCTATCCCCATAAACCCAGAATACAAGAAATTAAAATAAATGAGGTTCGGGCAATGTTTACATTGCTAAAAAAATAATTTCCAGTATTCCCCTCTACATGAGAGCTATTGGCAGGAAAACACCCAAATAAAGCAGCACCCTGGTTTAAACGTGGCACTACAGCAACTTAGCCATTTATTCTTGTAAAAGACCTTTTTCACTGAATCCATTTTGACTTGTCACAGTAGGAAATAACAGGTCTAAATAATGTCATTCATGATGACTGAATTGCATTTCTCTGCTTTGATTTCAGGGTCCTGGTATTGTGCATGCTGGCTCACTGTCACTCTCACTGGAACACTTGAACACAACAGCACCTTCATTAGTGTTACAATGTTTGTTAAAAGCCCTTAACAACTCGATTCAAGATAATTTTAAGGCCTGCAATTTGTGAAATTGATTTAAGGGCATATGTTTTACTGCACATTTCTACAGAGTCAAAATACAATAACAACAATTAAGACAGAACCCATGATGGGATTTTTGTTTATTGCATAGTTATGCTATTTCCATCCATCCATCTTCGTCCGCTTATCCGGTGTCGGGTCGCGGGGGGAGCAGCTCCAGCAGGGGACCCCAAACTTCCCTTTCCCGAGCAACATTAACCAGCTCCGACTGGGGATCCCGAGTTCCCAGGCCAGGTTGGAGATATAATCCCTCCACCTAGTCCTGGGTCTTCCCCGAGGCCTCCTCCCAGCTGGACGTGCCTGGAACACCTCCCTAGGGAGGCGCCCAGGGGGCATCCTTACCAGATGCCCGAACCACCTCAACTGGCTCCTTTCGACGCAAAGGAGCAGCGGCTCTCCTCCAGCTCCTCACGGATGACTGAGCTTCTCACCCTATCTCTAAGGGAGACGCCAGCCACCCTCCTGAGGAAACCCATTTCGGCCGCTTGTACCCTGGATCTCGTTCTTTCGGTCATGACCCAGCCTTCATGACCATAGGTGAGGGTAGGAACGAAAACTGACGGTAGATCGAGAGCTTTGCCTTCTGGCTCAGCTCTCTTTTCGTCACAACGGTGCGATAGATTGAATGCAATACCGCACCCGCTGCGCCCGATTCTCCGACCAATCTCCCGCCCATTGTCCCTCACTCGCGAACAAAACCCCAAGGTACTTGAACTCCTTCACTTGGGGTAAGGACTCATTCCCTACCTGGAGAAGGCATTCCATCGGTTTCCTGCTGAGAACCATGGCCTCCGATTTAGAGGTGCTGATCCTCATCCCAACCGCTTCACACTCGGTTGCGAACCGATCCAGTGAGTGCTGAAGGTCGCAGGCCGATGATGCCATCAGGACCACATCATCTGCAAAGAGCAGCGATGAGATCCCCAGCCCACCAAACTGCAACCCCTCCCCACCCCGACTACGCCTCGATATCCTGTCCATAAATATTACAAACAGGATTGGTGACAAAGCGCAGCCCTGGCGGAGGCCAACCCTCACCTGAAACGAGTCCGACTTACTACCGAGAACCCGGACACAGCTCTCACTTTGGTCATACAGAGATTGGATGGCCCTGAGTAGAGACCCCCTCACCCCATACTCCCGCAGCACCTCCCACAGTATCTCCCGGGGACCCGGTCATACGCCTTCTCCAAATCCACAAAACACATGTAGACCGGTTGGGCATACTCCCAGGCTCCCTCCAGGATCCTTGCGAGTGAAGAGCTGGTCCGTTGTTCCACGACCAGGACGGAATCCGCATTGTTCCTCCTCAACCCGAGGTTCGACTATCGGCCGAACCCTCCTTTCCAGCACCTTGGAGTAGACTTTACCAGGGAGGCTGAGAAGTGTGATACCCCTATAATTGGCACACACCCTCTGGTCCCCCTTTTTAAAAAGGAACCACCACCCCAGTCTGCCACTCCTTTGGCACCGTCCCAGACTTCCACGCAATGTTGAAGAGGCGTGTCAACCAGGACAGCCCCTCCACACCCAGAGCCTTGAGCATTTCTGGACGGATCTCATCAATCCCGGGGCTTTGCCACTGTGTAGTTGTTTGACTACATCAGTGACTTCCGCCTGGGAAATCGGCGACAATCCCCGTTATCCTCCAGCTCTGCCTCTAACATAGAGGGCGATTAGTCGGATTCAGGAGTTCCTCAAAGTGCTCCCTCCACCGCCCTATTACCTCCTCAGTGGAGGTCAACAGTGTCCCATCCTTACTGTACACAGCTTGGATGGTTCCCCGCTTCCCCCTGAGGTGGCGAACAGTTTTCCAGAAACACTTTGGTGCCGACCGAAAGTCCTTCTCCATGTCTTCTCCAAACTTCTCCCACACCCGCTGCTTTGCCTCTTTCACGGCAGAGGCTGCAGCCCTTCGGGCCCTTCGGTACCCTGCAACTGCCTCCGGAGTCCTCCGAGATAACATATCCCGGAAGGACTCCTTCTTCAGTCGGACGGCTTCCCTGACCACTGGTGTCCACCACGGTGTTCGTGGGTTACCGCCCCTTGAGGCACCTAAGATCCTAAGACCACTCCTCGCCGCAGCTTCAGCAATGGAAACTTTGAACATTGTCCACTGGGTTCAATGCCCCCAGCCTCCACAGGGATGCACGAAAAGCTCCGCCGGAGGTGTGAGTTGAAAGTCTGTCGGACAGGGCCTCCTCCAGACGTTCCCAATTTACCCGCACTACACGCTTTGGGCTTACCAGGTCTGTCCAGAGTCTTCCCCCACCCCTGACCCAACTCACCACCAGATGGTGATCGGTTGACAGCTCTGCCCCTCTCTTCACCCGAGTGTCCAAAACATACGGCCTCAGATCAGATGAAACGATTATGAAATCGATCATTGACCTTCGGCCTAGGGTGCTCTGGTACCAGGTACACTTATGAGCATCCCTATGTTCGAACATGGTGTTCGTTATAGACAATCCATGACTAGCACAGAAGTCCAACAACAAACAACCACTCTGGTTTAGATCAGGGAGGCCGTTCCTCCCAATCACGCCTCCAGGTGTCTCCATCATTGCCCACGTGTGCGTTGAAGTCCCCCAGCAGAACAATGGAGTCCCCCACTGGAGCCCCATGCAGGACTCCAGTCAAGGTCTCCAAGAAGGCCGAATACTCCGAACTCCTGTTTGGTGCATATGCACAAACAACAGTCAGAGTTTTCCCCACAACCCGCAGGCGTGGGAGGCGACCCTCTCGTCCCACCGGGTAAACTCCAACACAGCGGCGCCAGCCGGGGCTTGTGAGTATCCCCACACCCGCCCGGCGCCTCACACCCTGGGCAACTCCGAGAAGAAAAGAGTCCAACCCCTATCCAGGAGTATGGTTCCAGAACCAAGACTGTGCGTAGAGGTAAGCCCCACCAGATCTAACCGGTAGCGCTCCACCTCCCGCACCAGTTCCGGCTCCTTCCCCCACAGAGAGGTGACGTTCCACGTCCCCAGAGCCAGCGTCTGCCGCCCGGGTCTGGTCCGTCGAGGCCCCTGACCTTCACTGCCACCCATGTGGCATCGCACCCGACCCCAACGGTTCCTCCCACAGGTGGTGGGCCCATGGGTTATGCTATTTATGAATACATACATTTCAGTGGCATGAAGTATGAGTGGGCACATACAAACAATTAACAGATAATAGACCTACCAATCACAACACAGTGGGAACACACACATGTAATATAAAGCTTCCAAACTTTATTCTTAAAGTCTTAACAAAGAAAGTGTAGCAGTCCAAACATAATAAAACAATGCTCATTCAAAAAACAATCACAGTATGAATTAACAAAATAAAAATAACAAAACCTGTGTGGACAAAATATTATGCCAAACTTAAAATCTACATATAACAACACAATATAAAGTAAGGTTCTGGCTCTGACCAGGCAGATGGGTTAATATACCTACAAATCAACAAATGTTAAAGTATGTTATTGACAAGTCAAACAAAAAAATATAAAAAAATGCTAGACTATTGGTCTTCAACCAATTAAGTCATCAAAAAGAAAGTGTAGCTCCAAAAGTCAGCCACATACAAAAGAAAACAATGCACATTCCAAAACACAATCACAGTATAAAGTATTAACAAAATTAAAATAAGTCTGTGTGAACAAAATTGTGTGGAAACAAATTGTGCCAAAATTTAAATCTACAATGCAAAATAAATATGAACTAACAGACACACATCTGATAAATAGACCTACCAATCACAATGCAACATGTTTAATAAAGTTAATGTAAAGTCACAAAAAAAATCAAAATTATTGAAAAATTGTAGCTCCAAAGGTAGTTTACATGCAGAATAATATTGCACATTCAAAAATATAATCACAATATAAAGTACAAACAAAATGAAAATAAATAAGCCTGTGAAGACAAAATACCATAATGACAAAATGGTACAATACTTCAAATCTACATATCATACAACAATTCAGATGACCACTCCGTGATACATTTCAAGCTGGAAAACAATTTAATACGCCAAAACCATGTTCTTATGGAGAACTTGGTGTCCACAATCAATAACATTTCTCACACGAGAACAGAAGATATTAATTCCATTTTTCACCATTACCCTTATCTGTTCAATATTGTTTAACAATGTGTGTTTAATAATGTTAATGCGAGGTAATAACAAAAAATAAATTGATTGCTAGATTAATGGTTCTTAACTGGGATATGGGAGATCCAGGCCTTCTTGATTTCTTTTTCTTATTTAAATGAACAATAGCTTCACTGTGAGTTGTATTTGTATACATTTATAGCAGACAGTTAGGTTAATCTACAACAGATAACAAAAACAAACCAAAAATAGCGGATAACAAATGTTAAAAAAAGATTATATTGCATAAAAAGAGTATAAAAACATATACAGCTAGTGCTACAGAATTGGCATTCAACCCTACACTCTGTCTTACATGTCATTTGTTTTTATGAGGTGTGTTTTTCCATTACAGTGGCTGCCACACCTATTTTTCACTTTGTACAGTTCATGCGTCAGTGCTTGTGTATGCACTTTAATATATTATAGTTGCACTTGCAGATAAATGAATAGGAGAACGTTTGGCAAGTTTGCCACATCTGAAAACAAAATCAAAAAACAAAAACTCCTTAAAGTGGATGACAAATGTTGTTGCAAAAGATTAAATGGCATAAAAATAATATAAAAACATACATATATAGCTAGACCTACAGCATTGGAATTTAACCCTGCTGAATGTCATACTTAATCGTGTGATCATGTTTTTATGAGGTGTGTTTGAAATTCCATCACAGCGAGTCACTATATGCCACACCTATTTTCACGCTGTACAGTTCATGTTTCTTTAAATATGTCACCGTTCCACCACAGTTGTGCCAAGATATCACAAGGAATTTTAAAGGTCTCATCAAATTTACGTTTAGAAACAAACCTTCTCCTAAGTCCTTCTCCTTTCTGAAGTAGAAGTGGGCAATAGTAGTCTGGCTATAATCAGACCAAGCTCAGTCATTTAAGATTGAACATTAGTCTGGGGAGTCTGCTCTGTATTTTTTACTGCACAAGACGCGTGATCAACGGGCATAGTTCAAATGCAGTTGAATAGTCCTTCAACCAATCAGACCAACAATCCAGGTGACGTAGCAGCGGCATCAACGGGTTGCTGCACTTCGGTGGCAGCCATGTTGAATGTAAACAAGAAGCTGCTTGGTCGCTTCTCTTACGTCATCATGTTAAACCCGCCAATAGCGGCAGGTGGATAAGCCAGTTTGTGATTGGTCCCCGCAAAAATGTAATGGAAGCAGGATAGATAAACGTACAGGTTTCCAGCCTGAGCTGCAGGGGAAATTAAGTCGCCGGCCAATTGGGCTGGGTTTACACAGTCTAGGGCACCAGCGCAAAATTGACAGATGTGAATTGCAGTCACATAGGTCCCAATATCTTTTTTCTCAGTTGGACTTGGCCAGAATAACAGCAGATCCAGGTAGTATGGGTCTGGGAAGGGATACCCAAGTCAACGATTTACCCTCTGCCCCGAAGGTTAGCGTTACAAGCTAATCACCGGTTTGCACTAGCTTGTTTCAAGCTAGAGACACATTCGATTAGCATGAAAACATATCCCAGAGAACAGTTGACTCGGTACACATGTTATTAACCCCTAGGTTAATATCCTTGAATTATCCTTTAACACAGAACTATCTAAGAAGCCATCATTGGAAACTGTTTGGAAAAGAGAAGGCACTTTCAAAAACACCAGGCAGGTGACTGGATGAACCATCTGTCTGTTATGTCTACATAAACCACACATGGAACTGCCAGTAGCTCCTCACATGACACTGATTGGTTGAACAGCTGGTTGTTTCGACACAAATGCATTACTTAAAGTCTGACAAGATGGATTTTCACATGATATGTGATCCTGCGATTCTTGCGTGATCTGGTGATGTCGTGAGAATCTAGCTTACCTTGCAAGGTAACTAGTTTTCATACTGGATGTTATAAGCAAGGGGTCCATTGATAGCAAAACCAAGGTAGAAAGAAACCTTTTCTGTGCTGAAACCACTTCTAATGCCAGCAATGAGAGCTGGACGCACAGGGATTTTCAGTTTTCCATAATTGGCAAATACCTCTCCTTGCTCAATGGTTCCGCTGACTCGATGAAGACTGTTGATAATTGCCTTGTCTTTAAATATATCTCCATTCCGCCAACGTTGTGCCAAGGTATCACGGCGAATATCTTTAAAACTCTCATCTAGTTTGAGTTTAGAGACAAGCCTCTTGAGTCCCTCTTCTTTTCCCAAGAAGAGGTGGGCAACAGTGCTCCTATTTCGAAACAATGAAGTCAAGCGCTTGCTACATGAGATTCGGATTGCTCTCACATATGCCACAATTTCTGTGTTTTCCTGCCTAGGACTTGGCCAGAATAACAGCAGAGCCAGGTAATATGGGTCTGGGAAGGGATACCTAAGTCCTACGTCTTGCAGAGTTTTTAAAAGTAGGGCAGACAGGTGGCTTTGGCTCTGTACATGTTTAGATCTTGGTTTTAAAAGGTAAAGAACTATGTTTGACACAATGTGATTGATTGTTTCCTTTGTCTTTTGTTTTTGGTTGATAAATTGTTGTTGTTGCTGCAAGAATGCATAGCATTCCGTGATCCTCTCGATCTCTTCGGCAGGTCTGTCCAAATGCTGAAGAATCCCTGCAAATGTATCTGCTTGTTTCTCCTCAAGAAACAATCTTCGGTCTTCAATATCGATTTTCAAATTGAGATTAGGATTGCTTTGCCTTTCTTTTTTTATTTCCGCTGGTGCAGTGCAAAAAAGAGCTACATACTGTTTAAAAAGACCACAGACGGTCCAACGATCCTTTGAATGATATTCTGAATTGTTCGCTTTTATGTATGTGTAGTAACAGTCAAGAAGTTCAAATGTTTCTTTTACTTCAGTTTTCAAACTGAGGAGGAACGGTTCATGCTCTTTGATGATCTCCACGTATCTGTTGTTGATCTCATTCTCTTCTTTATGCACGCTGGTGATTGGGATTGCTTTTTGCAGGAAACTCTGGAAGTACTTCTTCCTCATCGGATCACTTTTTTCGAAGAACGGCAATCTGCTCAATATCTTAAAGACCAGGAAAGCAATTTCCAGCACACCCACATAGCCACACACATTATATGACTTTCTTTGGTAGTCTTCTGATTGATTATCAGCAGTTTCCTTCTCTGGTTCATCCTCTGTATTTGCCAGCTCTTGAGCCCTTTTAAATGCTTTGATAGCATTATCTGCTGTTTTAATGTTTGTGTTTAAGTCTTCTGGATTGCGTGATGTCTCCTGCTTTTCTCTTTTGTTGTTCGATGTTAAATTGCTTTTGTGAATCTGCCCAATTGTGTCCAATGTGAATGGGTTTTCGTTTATGTTCTTGGCCTTTTCAGCCCATTTCACAGCCTCTGAAAAGTCACGCTCATTGATGTACAAATATCTTGCCAGTGCCTGAGGAATAGATGCACTTGTCTCAAACCTTGATGATGCTTTCTCAAAGACGTCTTTGACAGTTTCTCTCCCTCGCTGTTTGTGGATTTTGTCTATGAGAGGAGAAAATGGCTCTCTATCACCGCCATTTTTTATGCGCTGCCTTTCAATCAACATTTGCTTAATTGAGAGCCTTTCTTTTAGAAATCCAACACTGAAGAACAGATCACAGTGAATAATCTCCATTGTTATATCACTTACTTTCCAGCTGTACCTTCTCTCCAACTCTTCCAGGCATGCCGATGCTATGCGGTGATGAAGGATTCGGATTCCTTTGTATCCTCCCCATTCTTCAACTCTTTCTTCAACAAGAAAGTTTGAATATGGCTCCATTCTGTCCATAACACTGTCACCTAGCCATTGGATCCTTTTAATCCCAAAAAAATCTTCACAGAGTGAGAGAGAGATTTCAGATGCTGCCACATAGGTGTTTAGTAACGCTAGAAAGGCAAACAGTTGGGCTTTCTTTGAGCTTACATCAAAGTTCTCCAATGTGTAACGGGCAAGATCATCAATGTACTTTTTGTCAAAATTGCTCTTCATGATCATGAAGCTGTAAAAGTTTTCAGGTTTTTCATGAGTTTCTTTGAGCTCTTTGAGTTTTTTTTCAAACTCTTTCCGTTCTTCTGGTGTCAATGAAGAAGTTATGTATTGACTCTGTGTTGGGTCGTGCTGTCTGTATTGCTTCTTTGGGCTATGGACACGAACACAGTTAAGGATGATGACTTTGCAGTTTGGTTCATTATCTGTATTTATGTTTAAGCTATCCTCTACTGCAGCTTTATGTATGCAGCTCACAAGATCTTGAGGATTCTCGGTTTCTTTTAAATCATCGACTAAAAGCAAAACTCGAGATGGTTTCTCACTTTCAAGTTTCATGAGCTTTCTGACTTGCATGGCAACTTCTGTTTTTGGCAGTGTGTTGTCTTTCAGCACAGCACACCTAAACTCATGACGAAGATCCCACATCAAATGCATTGCTAAGGTGCTGCCACCACAGCCTGGATGGTGAAACAGATTGAGCAGAACACACATGTCTTTTGAATCTCTTAACTGAGACCTAATCATCTTCTTGACAGTTTTATACTTGTCCCGCTTGACAAATGGCTTGTCTTTGTCTTTGTCACAGAAGTAGAAGTTCCACCATTTCACTTTGCCTCCTCTGTAGAATTCTTCCTCAACTTTGATTCTGAAGTCATGAAACTCTGGACTGTTTTCATCATAAATGTTTTCACACTGATTCAGACATAAAATATCTAGAGCTGTCAATAAATCTTCGTCCTTCTGCTTTAGAACGACAAAACTGGAGTCAGAAGAGGGGAGCAGCCTTCCAGATGACTGATTGAATGGTCCCAGTGCCATTACTGTTCCATTGACCTCGCTGAGGGTCAGCTCATAAATGGATCGTGTGTCAATGTCAGAGTCACACTTTTCTTGTATCAGCTCCCTCCATTTTTCATATGTGCTACGAGATCCACAAATAGTGACGATGCTTTCCTCTTCAGTGTATTTTATAAAGGCCTTGTAGGTGTCAAAGATTGGGTCTTTCTCAGTGTCCACAGGTGAAAGTAGAAGGAATATGATTAGACATTTTCCATGGAGAAGAACTTCAGGGTTGCAAATGAATGAAACCAACTGCTCTACATCTCTGCAAGATTTCCTCAGCCAGTTCTTGTAATCTAACTCCTTGTTTGAGTCACTGTCAAGGTCATTTCTTCCATTGCAGAAGACCCAGCTGGTCTGTTTGTAGAGGTTAAGGTTCTTAATCACTGAGTCAGTCTGCCCTTGATATTGTGATGGGGTGTGCTTATTGGCCACCCTTGATTCACTGTAGGAATGACACAGTCCACCTGGAGCAACAGAGCTGGGGTCAAAGTCTAACACACAGAACAGTTTCAGCTTACTCAAAAACTGGAGATACTGCAATTGTTCTGGAATACTCTTGTTCACAACAACAACAAATCTGCCATAATTGTCCAGTGAGTTCCCACCACAAGTTAACAAATTATTTAGTTTGTCTCCCTGGTTTGCTTCTTTCTTCAAAACGTCCTTTGAGAGACCTGACTGCTCCAGTTGACCTGTATGAACAGTAAAATAAATGCATTATTGAGTAAAAGAAAACACACAAAACATCTTAGATTTTGGTTGGTGTTATTCTATTTGTTGTATTAAGTAAAACCAATATATATATAATATATATGTGTCTGTCTACCTTCTGACTTTCCTACTACTGTCTGTTACTCTCTATTTCAACCCTATTGGTTTCTACTAATAAAAAAAACCTCACACTATAATTTAATAATACAAATGCTTGGTAATTTCCTAAAACAGCTGGGTGGTATTTCAGAAAGCAGGTTTAGTGAAAACTCTGAGTTTGTTAACACTGAGATGAGGGCAACTCTGGGTTTTCCGTTTCAGAAAGAGGTAATTTCACTTCAGAGTCAGTTACTATGGTAACTGACCTAACCTTGTCGGGAGCAGGTTTTCTTCAAGAAACCTTTAGTTTCTCTCAGTCTCCTCCCTCTGACACAGCACTCTTTCATTTCCTCATTCATTCATTCAGTCTGTATCAGGCGCATTTTAGCGCAGTTTGTTATCAGCATGAATAAAAAAAATATATGTTGGTTTATTAACCATGTTAGGCAGACTATAAAACATTTTATTTCTCAAAACATGGCATTTCCTTTTGTCGACGATCCCATTGATGAAGAAGCTGCTTTACTTCACAGAGAGTTAAAGTGATGGTTCGGAGTAATTTCACCCTAGGGTCCTTTGCACCATGACCTCTCGTAAGTTACCCCACCAATAATGCCCAAAATGATACCAAACTTCTACACTAGTAAAAATAGGTTATGTAGTCATAAAACGATGGATTGTAAAGTTTGTAAGTACACCAGAAGTGTATGTAAATAACACTGCTGCTGCTGTTACTACCCAGCAGTAAGAGTGCTTAGGTCCGTCTACAAATTACAACACCGAAAAGAGATGCAACAAAAATATTTATTAATTTAACTTTTTTTTAAAAGTAAGTGCTGTAGTATAACTAGCAGGAGACAAGTTATAATTGAGGTATTATAACTTGTATTATGTAATTGTTGCATCTCTTTTCGCTGTTGTAATTTGTAGACGGCTCTAAGCACAGTAACAGCAGAAGCAGCCAATTGCACCTGACTGCAGTACGCAGATTGGGGTTGGGCTAAATGTGGGTGGAGCTAAACGTTTGACTCCGCCCCACGTTTGACTCCGCGTGGGCGCCATCTGGTCAATGCTAAATGTGGGCGGAGCTAAACGGACAGCGATTATATATATATATAATAAATAATTATATTTTAATTATAAAAATGGAAAGGAACAATGGGGTTGGGTTTAGGAAAAGAAGAACAGGGAAAGCAAACGTGAGCCCCGGTCTCTGGGGGACGCGACTTGCGGGAGCCTCGGTCTCTGGAGGACGGTTGGGTGAAGGAAAACAACAATGGGAAAAGCAAACGTGACTCGCGGGAAACGAGCCCCGGTCTGTGGGGTGAAAGCATGGATGTATTAAGAGGTGAAGGTCCTGTGTTTTTCCCTCAGACACACATTCTTCCTCTTCGGTTGCTATCATACTATTGGGCAAGTGGGCAGAGTCAAACGTTTAGCTCCACCCACGTTGAGCCACTCCTCGATCTGCGTACTGCAGTCAGGGCTTACTCGCAGCAGCAGCAACAGCAGAGACGAGAAGCCAACAGGCAAGTGTTATTTACATCAACTTCTGGTGTACTTACAAACTTTACGTTACTTTCACGTTTTAAGAATGCATAACCTATTTGTACTAGTGTAGAAGTTTGGTATCATTTTGGGCATTATTAGTGATACATCACTGGATCCATTAGCCCCTGCGCTAAGCTATTCAGCTGATAACGCTACTCTACGCTAACTCTCCCTATGTTAGACCCAGGTGCAAAAAGCAGAGCTCTTGCCGTAGCCTATGTAGTGGCCTGATGTTTATACTTGTGCGCTGGTGTGTGCGTCGAGCGGCGTGTGTGTGTGTGTGTGGGGAGTGTGTGGTAGAGGGAGAAGTGAGAGAGTGCCGGCGATCGGAGCGAGTAGCGACTCTAAAGTCATAGTGAGAGAAACAAAGTGTTTCCCCTGTTCTTTTTGACCATGGTGGGAGATCTGGAGCAGGAGAAGTTAACCCACTCCTTGATCTCATGTTTATGGAGAAGGAGAACCAGGAAATGAGTCGGGGGAAATGCAACGCTACCAAGCCACGGCCGAGTGACATGCGTTGCCGCAACGTGTAGTTAAATTTTTCGAGAGGTGCACGTCAGGCTACTGCGTAGACGTTCGATTCAACGCACGACTATAAAAAGGCCTTAAAGCCACCCATCTATGCTCTTACATCCCAGCAGATTATTTGTGTCACATTACATTTTTTTTTGAACGGCATTTGTCTTTACAACATTGTGATGCGGAGCATTTTAGTAAAGCCGCTGTAGCAAAGCGCTGTCAGAAGAGTGTGACTCGATCGCAAACATGTTTTAAACGTTTTTAAAAGGAGTTCCACAGTATTGCAGGTGAATGACGTAAACCCTTTGAAATAAAAGATTATAGATTATAATTCTGATACTGATGGTGCTGCAGCCTCAGAATGGGATTAGTAGGACTAGAACTTTTTCGTCCGCAGCATTGCACCTAAATAAAATAGATTATAGGTTCAATACCATTTCACCAATAATGTTAGGCTATACTTATGATTAAAAATTATATACACTATGTTGGAATATACACATTTACTCTAGCAGCAATTTTCTCCCACGCAAATTCTCTCTCATTTGCAGCAGCCGCTGTGTTGCTTTTTTTTTAACTCGCTGTATGTGCACATGAGTATTTCCGCCGACCCGTTTGTTTTCTCTGAGTTGATTGAGCCAACTCATATCAGCTGTTCTGAAACCGAAAACTCTGAGTTTCCCATCTCAGGGTAAATCAACTCAGAGATCAGGGTTAGACTCAGAGTTTGTTAAACCTTCTACCTGAAATACCACCCTGGTGTGTGTGAGATTAAGTCAGAATAAACAACAATGTGTTCATTGTGATGAAAGAACACAGAGGAAGAAGGTTCATCAGGCTTTGAATACACAAGTAATCTTTGCTGGAAGATCAGTACACTGTTTCAGTGGTTTTGGGATTTGTTAAAAGTAGTAATCTTAAAGATTTAATAAAATGTGTGAGTCAGTATGTGTCAGCAAAATGAGACAGAACGTAACAAAATAATGCAGCCAAAAAGAAATCAAAAAATCATTCTTTTCACTTTTGAACAAATATTTATTTTGATGTCTTACCCGTCTTGTTTTCCAGCTGACGAGCAAGTTCACTCTGATTGATATCTTTTAGAATGTCTTTTGTGACTCGTAAAGCCTCCTTCTCTCCATAGTGGTCAATGATTAACTTAGCGGTGTCGTTGGTGTCCTTGTCCTCGAGTCTACTCCGAGAAATAGGTTTACGGTTGGAGTTAGTGTATTCTTGTAAGTAGAAATGAAAATTGTTTACGTCCTCTTTTAAAAGGTTGTCTAGGGTTTCCTTGATCTCCACTGTGATGTTGCATTTGGCTGCTGGGACTGTGGTCTGCAGGAAGAAAGAAAGTAGTGTAAACTTTACAAAGTAATCATATATATTTGGTAAAATCCTATGGGTTTGTTAAAAAAAACTTCTAAAAATGAAACTTATTTTTTTGTCTTTTCATTTTACTATTATTTTCGAATTGTTCTATTAACAGGCTGTATGCAATATTTCATATACCACAAAGTATAAAACAACAAAAACTTTACCACCACAGTTTCTTTTCTCCTGGCCCCCAAGTCCTTTGGCTTCTGCTGCTGAATTTCCTTCTTCTCTGAAGCTTCTTTAAATGGCAGCTGAGACTTTTCAAATTCTTTTTCCACCAGTTTGTCTGTTTTTGATTCAATTTTGTTTCGTGATTCTGCTTGTTTGGTTTCTATGGCCTGAGCCAGACTCAGTTCAGGTTGAGTGGGTCCTGGAGCTTCTGTTTGATCCGTGCTGGTGTGAACGATGGGTTGCAGTGTCGGTTCTGGCTTTTCGTTCAAATGACGGAGTTCTGCCAAAATCCTTACAGCAGGACCACTTTTCACTTCCATGTCCAGAAAATCCTGCTTCTTGAAGCAAACAAGGCAATCTCCGGACACATCTTCTTCTTCGAGCCGTTCTGCATATTTGCTGTATACCTTCACATGCTGCAGTAACCACTGGGTCACCTGCTCCTTTGTCCAGTTTTCCACATATGCTGGGAACTGTGATTCATGTTGTGATCCCTTTTTCAGACTTTCTAGATAAGATGTGATTTTTACAGCAGGACCATGTTTTATACCCATGTCCAATATGTCTGTCTTTTCAAATTCTACTAAACTCTCTCCAGACACTTCTTCTTCACAGAATCTGTCTGCACAAGTCTCTTGAACTTTGACCTCCGTCATCAGCCACAGGTGGACATCTTTCTCGGTCCATTTTTCAAAAGGCTGAGAGAGTGTCTTTGTTGTTGTCATTTTGGATCAACTGAAAATGAAAACAGTCGAGTAAAACATTAAGATAACGAAAGGCAGTTATAACGTATAAAGTCTTAAAAAGATGTTAAAAGAAATGTCAGTGATATCAAATCATTGGCCTTTCAGTAGAAAATTAACAAAGAGCACTTTCACTATGCATAGCTGTGGCTGTGTCCCCAGGGGGGGTGGAGCGGTGTGCTCTAGTTGGCTAACATAGCATTAGATTAGTCGACCACCTATACAGCGTACACATACAACGTTAAGTGGCTAATTTAATTGTTGTTAAGCCCAGCGCTGTTATCCATAGTCAAATCAATCATACTAAGGGACTGTTCGTTATTTATTTAAGGGGCCACCGCTGGAGTTTTGGGACCTTTAGTCAAAATAGATATGACCCTCTCTTCATCAGCAATAGATTTTGGATGACCTTCCAACATGATTGGGAGAAAAAGGATGACCCTCCCCAACAATTTATTATAGGCTACTGATTTGCGCTTGGCAAAGCTGATTGTTGTGGAAAGACACTAAGCATGGAAACTAAATGCGCACATCCTGCATTACTTCAAATACTAAGTTACTCCTCTAGTAAACTAGTATTCACATGAAATAAAACAATAAAACATTGAGACCATTCAGCAAAGCACTGGGTAATTCAACACTGCTCGCTATGGACTCGTCACTAGTCATTGTATATTTTAGCATAGGTAAAGCTGCCAAAGCTGAACATTATCCAAAACTCAATTTCTCAGAAGAGCGTCAATTTGGGAGCTTGCATGCTACCACTCCTTTCTTCTCAAATCCCTTGAAAAGGCTGTCGTTTGCACAATTTCACAAATAATCACCGGGACTTTTAAAAGTCTGATTAAAATTATTAAAATTATTAACAGTTACAGCACGATGGAGCTAGCAAAGCAGTTTTGTGTTTATATGTGTGAGCGGGATTTATTCAGTTTGGGAAATCCCATGGTCTCTAATCTACAGGTCGGGCTGACTAAACAGCGAGGGACCCATCTGCTAGCGATAGGGGCTGAGACTGAGAGAGCTACATGGAGCTATATGGATAAATATGCACCAAACAAGCCACTTTGAAATGTTGCTCTTCTCATGAATACAAAAGTTGGGAGACCCTCCCCCGTAGACTAAGAAAAATTGAATGATCCTCCCCTATTTTCCTCCGGTGGTCCATTCCATAAATACCGAACGGCCCCTTAAAACAACTTTATGAGTGTGTTGAATATTGTTGTAACATTGTTACCGTATGGTTTAGCCACCAAGCATCAGCCACTTGTCAACTTAGCACATAAGCTGGATCACTATTAAAATATGTAAATAATTAAGTCTCTACTGTATTACTATTGAAAAAATAGCATGTAATTTATGAAAAAATGACATGTGGCAGAAAGAAATGCTGTATTACAGTTATTGAGTATAATTCAGTTAGAAAAATTATGATACATACTTTTTATCTTATTTATTAAACTTATTACATAGAATAATATTATACTGATTACTATTTTCTCTCTTTCTCTCTCTTAAAACTCTTTCTGTTAAATTAAACTGTTGTGGATGTGTGTGGATATTGTTAAGAAAACAAAACCCTGCTTGACCTCACATGGGATAACATGGGAGCCACTGTTTTGTCCTTGTCTGAGCACAGTGTGATGCTGAGGAAAGAACAGGTGCTCCCTGACTAGATAAGGGAGACGTCGTCGACTCTGACAAGATAACAACTGACGACATCAAACTCTGTATCATGATGGTATTACATTTCACTTGGTATTATAAAAAGCGGCTGTAGAGAGCTTTTCGTTAGATCACTTCTGTGCTCTTGCTGTGACTGCCTCCCAAGTAAAAATGAACTTTGATATAACGTCAGTGGTTCTGTCTATCCTTTTATAATGTAAATTATTCTAATAAATTCTTTGAGATTGTATGATTTACAATTGCTCTCTAAATCATCTGCAGAGTTCTTTTGCCAGCGTCTCTTCATTGTTTGATTGTCTATTTTCTGTATCAACGTTAAGTGAGGCCATGAAGGGGCTAACTAAGTTGTTGACTAAGCAGATCAGGTAACCCTTCCTTTTACAGTCCCCTTTATTACCAAGTATTTACCTGGTAATTACATGGTAATATTATTACATTATTAGGTAACTACCACTGGTAATAAGTAGGTAATTATAGAAAAAAAACTACAGCTGAGTAGGTATTTCTCGTCAATTCACCAAAGTACCATGCAGTCCATGTAGTAGGAAACTGAACTGTAAAATTATGTCTTGTTTGTTTCCAGGTTGTTACCAGGGGCCTCATGTATAAACGTTGCGTACGCACGAAAAGCTTGCGTACGCCGGTTTTCACGGACACTTTGTGATGTATAAAAAATTAACTTGACGTGAGAATGTGCGGGCCGTCCGCAAAGTCTTTTCTGGCTCTGTAACGTGGCGAATTCTAACTGAAAAGTGCCGAAAATCACTAAACATTACAAAATAAAGTTTCCACTACAGTTACTGGCATACGTCTGTAACGTTGTCTGTGAAAAAAACAAACATTATATCTGCTGATACTCCATAAAAGTTTGATTGACATTTATGACATTTATGTGGATAATGTTTCACATCTTTCACACAACTGTTTAATTCGCAGGTTACGTTATCTCTGTTAAACATGAGGACGGAAAATGATTGATAAATCCACTTAGAAAATACTTTCAGTCATCCTCTGTATTTCCCATAGATGAAATATCTTACTTGCGGAAAATTACACGGAAAATGCAGTAGTGTCTAGAGTCTTTAGTTGCTGAGGCTAAGACATCCATGGCGCACAGGAGGCGGGACGCGCGGATCTATCTCGCCAGGAACAAACGCTGTGTCGGGGGGAGTAACTCATGTGATGTGTCATTAATCCCGTGGATGATTTGTAGGCTATAAAGTGAACAAGGTGTACCCGGTCTACCAAACAATGGGCCGTCTTGACTGTCTTAATTCTGCACATATTTCTGTTACTGTAGTCCTATTTACTATTTCATTATTTCATCCATGCGTGGCACAGCGGATCTGTGCGCACTGTCCCCTACCATGGAGACGCTGGCCTCACTAACATCTCCTCCTCTGAGTCGGGTCTCCCTCGCGCTGGACCTCACTGAGCTACAAAAACGTAATAAATAAAATAAATGGCATTACATCAGTGACTGCTTATTATGCGTAATTTGGACTGACACTGAGATGTATGTTGTTCTGTTACTGGTGTGGCGCTGCCACTATTCTCTTGCTTTCCACTTCGACATTAAACTTTATTTTTTTATTATTCTGCCATGGTTCGGTGCATTCATCCATTCTGGGCATTTTCTTTTATTGCTTATCCAAGATGACAAACCTCCAAACGAAACATTTTTTTCTCGCCTCCACCTCCGCGATCAGCACCTCAACCTCAGTCAGTGAAGTTTTTTTTTTTTTCGTCTGCAGCGGGATAACCCGTTGTGATTGGACAAAGAATGACGTCGTGGGCGCATTTATAGTAATTTCCATATTCATTTATGGGAGGAGGCAAGGCGGGGTCAGTCACTCATTCATGTGCGCTCAATTTCACGTGGATTGTCATGTATAAAGTAGAGCCGGGACTTTAGCGCGTTAATTAAGATTAATTAATTACAGACTTTAATGCGTTAATTAAGATAAATTAATTACACAAAAAACAACACGTTAAACATTTTTTACGCATTTTAATTATTATTTAATTACTTATTTTTGCACCGCGGGACGTTTCTCACTGGATGAGTTTTGGCGGACCGATTATACTGGAGCACCAACTAGCGTTCATGACTTCAGACCTTTTATATATGTTAATGCTTCAGACAACAACAAACCACAGTGAACATGAGCGAAGAAGCTGATGAGACCGCTTTGGTTGGCCCCGTGGATGGGACATTTTGTTATAAAAAACGAACGGATGGAAGCGTCGATTAGAGCATGGTTGTGTGCATGCTATGCAACAAGGAATTCGTATATCACCGCAGCACATCGAGCCTCAAGTATCACCTCGACGCAAAACATTTAGCAGCTAGCGTTAGCGTTAGCCCGACTCCGAGTACAAGGACCCACACACAACCTACACTCCACCAGATGACTGGTTTAAGGACCAGGGTGACTAAGTCTGAATGTACTTGAAAGTATTGTGTTTTACTTAAAAAAAAACATAGTTTACAGAAGGTCTACCTACCTATAGGCTACCTGAATTTCTGAAATGTACTATATTTCTAAATATGCTATTGCTACACTTTATGGCAAAAATTGCACTGGTCTGCTGGACTTGGTTGAACAAAAATAAACAATATTGTGTTGCTTAAGCTTATGTATTCAGTCATTATTCAATGGTATACTAAAAATCCATGTAAAAAAAATTACTTCTCACTGTTCTCAGGTCAAATATTTATGCAATTAAAATGCGATTAATTTCAATTAATTAATTACAAAGCCTGTAATTAATTAGATTAATTTTTTAATCGAGTCCTGGCCCTAGTATAAAGGAAAGGTGCGCAGCACCTGGCATACGACCATTTTTATACATGTGAATATTTCTGTGCGTAGGTACTTTTCAAGTTTTGGCCGTACGCCATCTTCTGGTATGAAAGCTGCGCAGTCTTTTATACATGAGGCCCCTGGATACCTCTCCTGGTAACAACTTATCCTATTTGTTCATACAAATGCCTACCCAGCAGCTGGCATAGTATCCTGGTTAAAAAACCAGATTATTATTCCAAAATAAAAAATGTGAGATTACGAGGAAGTCATTGTTCAGTTTTTACATACAAAAATTATCTTTCAAACATGAGTTCAACACAAGAGTGAGCAGACAGTGCATTTCTCACCTTCTGACGTTCCTGTATGCGTTATCAGACTGGATTTTAGCTGCTGGTCATCTCTCCTAGGAAGATGAGAGGTATGATGTTATTGTGAGCAGAAATTTAACTGACCAGTCATCTATTTACTGAAACTTTTGCTGAGATGAATACTGCACTATGCACTAAGAGTTATACCTCCTGAGTAATGTGCTGTCTTTACTTTAGTGATCACCAACACACCGATCCCTGAAAGTTCGGCCCATCCCTGTCGCACCACTTTCGTGACAAGTAAGAATGTAATAGACCAACATGCCTGCACCCTCCTTTTTTTCTTGTACTTTATTGAATACAAAAATTAAAACAGGCCTGTTTATAACATTAGTTTATTACAATACAACTGAGAACATGACACAATGACACAAATCCTGATGAAATCTTAAAAAAGAAAAGAAACAAAACAAGAAAGTGTATTATAAAAGTGTAAGCAAGGAGATTACTTAAACAATGCTTAATTGCATGCTTTTCTTTTTCCTGCAGTCCATGCTTGTTAGCCACCACCCATTTTGATAGATAATATATAATAACCAAGAGCAGTGCTGAGATTTTATACAAATGCTTACCACAGCAGCTGACATAGTTAAAATGTACAATGTGAGTTTTAATGGAAGTCATTGTTCAGTTTTTACATACACAAAAGCTTATTTTAAAGCATACAAAGAATGAGCAGACAGTGAATTTCTCACCTTTTGATCTTCCTTTATGCCTTATCAGACTGCATTTTAGCTGCTGGTTCTCCTGGAGAGGTGTGATGTTATTCTGAACAGAAACTGACCAGTCTTCTATTTACTAAAACCTTTGCTGAGATAAATACTGCACTACGCACTGAAAGTTATACCCGTACTGTCTTTACCTGAGTGATCGTCAACACCTATCCCTGAAACTTCAGCTACTTCCCTGTTGCACCACTTCCGTGACAAGCAATGATGTAATAGACCAACATGACTCCACCCTCTTTTCTTCTTTACTTTTATTGAATACAAAGATTCAAACAGGCAGTTGTATAACATTAGTTCATTACAATACAACTGAGAACGCCACAAATACTGATCAAATCTAATCTAAAATAAACAAACCTAATAAGTGTGAGAGAGTATTGCTTAGAAAAGTCCCGTAATGTTTAAATGCTTCAGGATTTTAATTTCATTAATAAATCTGTTGATTAAAAAGGGAACATTATGAGGACTGGAGTTGTTTGTGGAATACATTTTAGTTTCATAGGTAATTTATTTATCATTCATTTAATTATCAAAATCACATTTTCACAGAAAATCAATACCACAACATTTACTAAAGATTGCAGAGGGGTTTTGAACAATATACAATAAATGACTAACCATTTTAGCTATAAAGTGCCATTTCTTATGGCTGTATCAAACCATCACTATGTCATATGCATTGTTGTATACAGATTTCTCCAAAATGTTGTCCTGTGTAGGCATAGTGGGACAATTTGGGACCTCCATTTGAAGTAATTGTTTTATGAGCAATCAATTTTAAAACTTAAAATATTTACGCATATCAGACCCATCCTTTACATTCTATGCTTTTTGCAAACCAATTTATTTATTATTAAGCACATTTATATAAGGCAAACATTAAGAAATACACAATGAAGAATTATTAAAAAAACTGAAATGACTTAATGACAGTGAAAGAGTTAGAGGAAAGGGCAGGCTATATCTATCCTAAACAGTAACTTCTGCAACTTTGTTTTAGCTTTGTGCCACAACTAAATAATACTTTGCTTGCTGTGTTCTGTTTGAACTCCTTTCTATCCTAAGAGCATCTATTTGTCAAAATTTGATTTAAATTATACTACTGTTTTCAGGTCATTTTAGAAAGAGATCACTAAACAAACAGTATAAAGGCAGAATCTAATCTTTCTGTTGCTCTTTGGTTCACCAAACAACTGAATGGTACAAGACAGCCACCCTGTGGACATCAATGGGAGAGACTTAGTTTTTGGTGTCTGCAAACATCAATGTGGCTGAACACAAGAGTAGAATAATGTTTTGCAATAAAACCACAGTGGAGAAGACCTTCTGGTTAATGAAGCAGTCAAGGCATTGTATATATGTATATATAGTGTTTCAATAGAACTGAACTTTCCACTACGTCATTAATTATATATGTTTTCTGTTGGTATAAAACAACTGCACCTGTAAGAAATAGAGTTTGAACCATCTTATAAATGCTTCCTGTTAAAAAAATAACACTAGTGGCTGTGTTGGGGATTTGCTCCAGGTGAGAGGATGAAAGATGATCTAGGAAGTCCAGTTTGAGAGAAACATCTGTGATACATGTTGATCAGAAACCAAAACACAGCACAGCGGTTTATAATGACAGACTCTTATAACTCTGGAAAGATATAACGGCAGAAATCATTTTATTTCCCATTGTGACACTTACAAGGTAAACATTAGATACAGTTTTTAAAGTAATGTTCCAGGAATCTTGCCTTGGCATGTATATTTGAAGAAAAACAATTTTTTTGATCAACTTTTTATTAATATTTTACTTTTTAACAGACAAAAACACCACATAAGACACCCGGACATCAAGACGATACAAAACAAAAATACAAACACGAAACCAAACCTGTGTTAAAAACAACACAACGCTACTTTATGTGACTACCAAAATCCAATGATTAACTCTTTACAATATAAACAATATTTGGCTTTATGAACTTTTGGTTGAAGCATTATTTGTAAGTTTCGCAATTCATTCAGATATGTAGGTTTTATACACACTGTTTTCCTGTGGATGAACTTAATAATTAACTAATACAAGCATCTGAGTTAGCAAGCTAGGTGAAACAGCAAGGGTTAGCTGAGGCACACAAATAAAAAAAACAGTGTAACATTACTGTTAGTTGTCTTTCTAGCTAACGTAAATCATGTATATCATTGTATTGGCACCAGGTATATACCAAAACAATGATTTACTCTTTTATTTGATATCCTGCTACCAAAAGTAATTTTCACGTGATTTCATTCTTTATGCAGTTCCTAAATCTGCAAGAGAATTTTAAATCCTCCATCCAGCTCAAAGTGTGGTTCTGGAAATAAAAATCCTTTAATTAATTTTCTCTAGGCCTCCAGGAAGAGCACTCAGGCCCTGCAGCCCAAAAAGGATTTCCCCGATGTCCACCAATGTAAAAGAGACGCCTGTAAAACTGCTGCCAGGACACCTCAAACTGCAAGCAAGGTCGGTTATAACTCTTTTTATTCTAATTTTTTTGGACTTTTTATATTTGAAAAAAATCCTTCTAGACAAGAAAAGTGATTCCAAACCTGTGACGTAACCACAATGTAAAGACTACGGGCCGAGTGGGAACTCACGGGTGGAGCCAGTGGGAGAAATGATATGAAGTAGTCGTGGAAGTAAACCGGGACGTTTAAGAACTTTTTTGGCATATGTGCCAGGCGAGCAACTCCATTAAACAGAAAAGGCTCCAATTTTCTTCATAAGGATTATCAGCCATAATGTCTAAACCATCCAAGGTAGACTTACTACAAGCGGTCAGATTGTGAAACAAATGTTTTTGCTCCTGTCGAAGTCAGAGGTCTGTATGAAATCAACCTTGTTTTAAGAAAAACAGGTTTTATTCACAATGTCATGGAGAAGTACTACACTATCACTAGCCACAATCGAAGCACAACAGCGATGTCTCTGATTGGTGAAACTCGCCGTCACCATGGAAAGGTTTACCAAACCCGCGGATGGTTATACCGAGCTTTTACCACTGAAGTCTATGCTTGTTTCTGTACACAGTCTTGTACCTTGCCCAATCAAATGTTTTATGGTCCCCATTCATCTCGTAACTCTTTATATGAGCATTTAATGAAATGTTAATAGAGACTTCCATATTTTGATTTGCGGCAAGTCATGGACTCACTGTGGAGAGGTTTTGCAGCTGTAACAAACAAATGTGGAGTATTCAGGAAGCACATGCAAATTTGTTTGCTATCTCTGTTGCCTTGCTGTTAAAGAGGAATTGAAGATGCTGGATTGAATTGCTCCATATTTCTATTGGTAAGTCATCAACATTAGAAATTCATCATCTCGTCTAATAGCTAGGTAGTGTTAAGAATTCTCTAAAAGACGTGTTCGTTCTGATTTCTGGAGGAGGAAGGAGAGGTTGGGGGAATTGAAAGTTAACTAAAAGGTTTAATTAAACCACACGATGAAAACAACAGTCAAAACACATATGTTACACTGCAGCTGACAGCGGACTGATCTCATGCTTCTCCTTGCGGAGTTACAGAAGAACAGTCCTGAATCATTCTCCAGATTACACATTTATTCCCTTCCGTCAGGATAAGGACACACCTCTGAATTTAGGTTTACTACAGGTCACAGACTAAGGTTGATTATCATGGAAGTGTTGATTCCAAAGTAATATGCATTTCCTTTGTTCTAATCACGTCTAGCTCAATCAGTTACCTTTCCTGTGGGGACAATGAGTCTCCTACAGTATGCTAAATGTCAGCCATGACCTAATCAGTTCTTTAGAAGCTACAGACGGTGTGAGCCAGACCAATGCTAATCAGTGTAGTTATTTGATTAGATCTAGCAAGTACATTGTTTTCAAAACATAAGCCGGGTTTTAACTTTTTAACTTCAACAATCCCTCATTTTTCACACCTTTGGTGTGAAAACTCTATGAATGTTAAATAAAACAATGTCATTACATAAACATAAAAATACAACAAAAATGTAGACATTAGCAAAATGTGAGAACTAAATCATAATTTATAAAAGAAATTCATTTCCTTCTCTGACCTCATCTTATCTGACTCCATATATTGTATCAAGAAGGTTATTTTCTCTTAACAAAATATGTTTTGCTGGTTTTACTCACAGTGATTAGTGACTTGCATTCCATTTGAAACAAAAACAGAAACACTTAATTAAATCAGAAGATATTAAAGCTGTTGACCAGGTAAAGACAATGGAAGGGAAAACATCTTAGAAATCAAAGAAAACAAAACCAAATTCAATTTTCCACACTGCACTTCAAATACTGCACAAGGAATAACTTGTCTCACATCTGTAATGCAATCAGGTGGGCTGAAATCTATTCTATGGCAGAAAATATCTTTTATCTGGCTCAAGGAAAAAATGCATTAGGTTTGATCTTAATCTCAAAGGAGCTAAAAAACTGATACACACACACTTCAATATATGCTGTGAGTTCAGATGGAGTGAGCACAAGGAAACAGCACATCAATGACCTTTCTGTAGTGAAAGATGCAGACTGGGGAATGGTCTGAAATCCAGATTTTGAAAAGTTCTTTGTTCAGTCTTGTCCAATCTGAAAATTTGGGACAAAATCTCAGATCTCTGCTGGTTCATTCTCATGCACCCAGCGCCAGGCGGCAACGTCACCAAAAACCTTAGCAGGCTATGGCGCACTCTTGACGTCACATTTGCGTGCCTAGCTTGGCTGCAGCTGCTGTAAAAAATGCTCTTATCCTCCTGAGCATTCTGGCCCTTTAACCGTTGAAACATGAAGGTGACAGATCAGAGGGGAGCCCAGGGTCTCCTTGTGGATTTACCGCTGACCCAATTCTTCTTGCTCCCCTTGTTGGCGTTGGTAAACCATGTCTGACACCTGTGGATGTCATCACTGGCCTCTCCCTCCTGTTTCTGAAACACGAAGTTGGACCGGCTGTGTGTGCTGCTTGCTCCAGCACCTGTAGAAAAAGCCATCCTTAGCTTTTTGGTGTGTCAGCAGGGACTCCAGGGTCAGGGGGTGGGATTCAGTCTCCTTGCTCAGTCAGGAAACCACCGCAGGAAGTCAGCAGAAGTCAGCAATGCTGGTTCTCTCCGTCGGCGTCTGAACCCGGACTGGGTTCCTGTAGGCACTCTGCTGGGCTGAAGTTGAAGTGCAAACATGGATCCTTGTGATGTGTCTCTCCCACTCCACTGCAGCGCTGGTGTCCAGCAGCACCTTGCATGAATCTCTCCACCTGGACCTGGACCCCTTGATCTCCTCGATCAGATGTAGTCATCAGGCTGAATGGCTTTATCAGCAGGAATCTGGAGGCTGCTTTCACCTATTGAATAAAATTACTGACATGCCAACACACTGCTTTGCGAAGAGTCATATTATTGATAGTTTGTCCTTGATTTGTCCATTAATTTCTCATAGAGGAGAAATTTCCTTTGTCATCTGTGTTTTCCAAAGTCCTTAAGACAATGGGCAAAAAGCTTTAGTCCATAACATAATAAATGATCCCCAAAAAAAATCATGAGTCCATTGTAAACATACAGTACAGATCATCAATTACAAAAACACAAAAACAAAAAATAAAAACTCCACATCATCTCTGTCTCAATGGGGGAATGTGGGCTGCGTGATTCATCTTTTACTATTACTTCAAACATTTTTAACAAACTTGATCAGCAAATTGCTATTTTTTGAGCAAATCAATTTCTATATAAGTCCCGTGTCATTCTTTTGTGCCACATTTAATACCCTGAGAAGAAGATTTGCATAGCACTCTGTGTTGCCAGCACAGAGGCTTTACTAATCCTCTGATCTCCCCCCATTTTTTATTTATTTTTTAACAAAATATTTACAACTAGGGAATAAAAATAATAAAAAATCAACAAACCATAAAGAAATATCAATGGAAAAGCTACTACCTTGACTCTCTCAACCCAATGATTTCTCAGAGACATCATCAGAAACATGAAAAAGAATAAAAACCAACAAAACAAAATATAGTGGAAGAAGATTAGCTACAGTAAGATCAGAATGCTTAAAAATACAATTAATGTATCTCCATGTGCCTGTTATGTATCATTTTTAGTGAAAAACAAACCAATTTTGAGTCAAGATACACAAAAATGCCACATATATCTACCAAATTATCCATTGAAAAACCCCCTAAGAATCTTAAATTCATTTTGGTCCAATTTTAGCTAATGTTAAATTGCTTAAAGTACCTCAAATTATTTTCCCCTTTTCAGAGAACCCGCTGGAATGCTCTGACTTGCAATGGGCTTCATCAGTCACCCAAACACAATCCTACTCAAAAGCAACAAACCAAAAAGTAAAAGAAAAGAAAAAGATAACAGAAGGATCAGAGTAAAATGTATTAAAAATGTAGCAGAAGAAAAACAAACTCAAAATCCAGTAACCTACTTAGAATATAATGATTAATCCCTTATTTCAATTACAAAATATTCTGGTATGGGGGAACATATCAAATAATTTAGAGAGAAGATTACAATGATTCAAGCATTCACTCAGGAAGTCTGTCTGTATCTATTGCATTGAATGAGGTGTGAAAACCCCCCTGTGTCTCCTAGACAGTCCTTCATTAACACAGGAGACAATACTCTAAGAGTTTGTTTGTTGAAAGAATAACTGAAACTTAGTCAAGGAACACAAAAATGGATTTAAAGTTAAACAAGACTAAAACTGTAAGGTATTATCCATTTCTGTCCCTATATAACAACACTAAACATGAACAAAAAATGTAATCAAATGAAACCAATCATTTCCAATATTCAACGTTTTAGCAGGCATCTTTGCCCCCTCGAAACCCATTTTCATACATTTTTAACTGTTTAGCACATTTTCATACATTCACTGAGAAACTCCATTCAAACTTTAAAATGTTCCACGTCTTTCATACCTTCAGGGTCGGCGCCCAACTCTTCAAAGACATTTAACGATTAATCCATTTCCACTTTTTCAGCCATTGTCACTGCTTGAGCTTGCACGCTTTTTCATAAAATTCAAACCAGTCATCCAATCAAGAATATACTGTACTGGATTCACACTGCAATCTCCTCAGAAGATAGTTCTCTAGTTTACCGTATTTTCCATAGTCTGACCTCTGGTTTTAGTAGACGCTCTGTTGTAATGATTTACCAACCAGATGGAGTTGCTGTTTATCAGGAAATGGAATTTCCAATGCAAAACTCAACACAAACAAACATCCGCAACCACACTGCGTCTGTAACCTCAACACGTCCACAACCCCACCGCTGAGCTGCACGCTCTCAATTTAAACAAAACAATCTTACAATGAAGTTATAACCACACTGCGCTTTCAATTTCAACACATCTTATTTACACAATGAGTTATTTTACAATCACAACCAACGCTGCTGAGCTGCACGCTCTCGATTTAAATAAAACAATCTTATTTACATTTTTTTACAAAACACAGCGCGGAGTCGCTGCCACGGACTCAAATCCCAACACCACAATTCTATTTCAAAAATATTTACAGTAGGCCTCTGTACAATTTCCTAAGTGTTTTTTTTACACAATTCAACTATACCTATATTAAATTGATTTTCCTATTTCCATGCTATGGTCACAAGAAAGGACTGGGGGGGGTCTTCCACTGACGCCTTTCTTCCACCGCCGCGAAAGTAGCTTCTCCAGGGCCTACGTCCCCACAACTGTTTAAGTTGGCTTTGAAAAAGTCTTAATCTTTCCTCCGTGCCTTCACAGAAACTAATTTTCTGTCGCCGCCCTCGCGGTCTTTCTATTTAAAATTTATCAGAGTCTAACTCGGCCCCTGTTAGGGACTTTTAAAAATTCTAAATGGCGTAACAAGCTCTGCTTTTTCAAGAACTCATAAATTCAAAATGTATAGCTTACAGGTTTCACTAGGTCGACTTTTTCACGAACTCATAAATTCAACATTTATACAAGTAAAACCAGGTCGACTCATGCACTTTAAAATCTACACATGTACCCATCTGTCAGAGTATAACTTGGACTTTTAAAAATTTAACAGGCGTAACAAGGTCTGCTTTTTCAAGAACTCATAAATTAAATAATGTATACAGGTTTACTAGGTCGACTTTTTCACGATCTCATAAACTCAAAATTTATACAAGCTAAACCAGGTCGACTTTTTCACGTTCTCATACATTTTAAAATTTATACATGCACCCTGGTCGTCTTTTTCACGAACTTTTCTAATGCACGCGGCTCAAATTCTCGGGTCTCTCGCCCCGGTCGGCTATTGAGATATCTATTCCATGGACCTTCTTCAGGCTTTTAAGCTTAACACACACAAAACACACACAATACAAATAACAAAAAACAACATACAGTGCTTTTGACTTATCGTTTTCACCGTAGTTCTCAATTGGGCATTTCTTTATCATTACTTTTACAGGTTTTAATAGACTTACCAGTTGACGCTGTTGAGACTCTCATGCCTAATATTTCCTACATAAACCTATGCCAAGTTATGATGAAACAGGTTTGGCTTACCTTTTAGTTTTGAGCCCGCATGAGAGAGTCAGCAGTTTCAACTTTTCCAGTCTTTTCAATTCTCCTCTCTCCTTCTGTCAGAGATCACGTCGGGGTCACCAATTGTTAAGAATTCTCTAAAAGACGTGTTCATTCTGATTTCTGGAGGAGGAAGGAGAGGCTGGGGGAATTGAAAGTTAACTAAAAGGTTTAATTAAACAACACGATGAAAACAACAGTCAAAACACATATGTTACACTGCAGCTGACAGCGGACTGATCTCATGCTTCTCCTTGCAGAGTTACAGAATCATTCTCCAGATTACACATTTATTCCCGTCCCTCAGGATAAGGACACACCTCTGAATTTAGGTTTACTACAGGTCACAGACTAAGGTTGATTATCATGGAAGTGTTGATTCCAAAGTAATATGCATTTCCTTTGTTCTAATCACGTCTAGCTCAATCAGTTACCTTTCCTGTGGGGACAAGGAGTCTCCTACAGTATGCTAAATGTCAGCCATGACCTAATCAATTCTTTAGAAGCTACAGACGGTGTGAGCCAGACCAATCAGTGTAGTTATTTGATTAGATCTAGCAAGTACATTGTTTTCAAAACATAAGCTGGGTTTTAACTTTTTAACTTCAACAGTAGCTAGCGAATTAGCTAGCTTTCTAAATCTTAAAAGTGTTAAGGAGCGTGTCTGACCCAGAACACAGAGATATCACACAGAGCACGTAAAGCAGTTTCAAAAGATTTAATGGAGTAGAGTGTACTCAGTGAAACACTGCAGGTAGTGTCAGGGTGGGGAAACTCCTGGCTGGTCCGAGGCTTGATGCGAGCCGACGGGGAAGAGTCCAGGTTGTTACGGGACACGAGGTGAACAGGCAGAGATGTGTACACAGAAGGTATCCCAAGTTGGAGACGGAGGCTGGGAGCATGCAGGCACAGCGGAGGAAGCAGCAGGTCAGAGCGGGAACAAGAGACAGACACAGGGTTAGTGTGAGCTTAGGGAACAAAGGCAAAAACTTGAGTGCACAAGAACACACGGACAATACTGGAGTTTAATTAGAACTGAGAGCCAAGTTATCACATGGGTTGTAGATAACAAACTGGTGCCAAAGAGGTGATCAGCCCGGGTTTAAGTATTGCAGGAGTGAATCATGTAGATGAGCTGCAGCTGTGAAGACCGGCTGTGCAGTGTTGAATGGGCCACGCCCCTTGACCTACTTTCCTCCGGACACGCCTTCAGCACTCCAGGTGGAAAAACACAGAACACACAGACAAACAGGGAAACAACCACCCAACTCAGGGTGGAGAGAGAGCAAACCATAACAAAAAGGAAATGTTTCAGTTTCATTTCTATGGTTGTGGTGGTTGCATGTCATTAGTAGTATTATTTTAGTTATCACTTTACAATTACTAGGATAGTTGTCCTATTCTTGACATATCCCACTTTTAACCATCAATATGACCAAATATGTCATTGTATTGAAGATAAAGAATAAAGAATGAAGAATATATTTATTTCTTGTAACAAGTAAGAAAGACACCAGGAAGTCACGTGTTTAAGGTTTGATGTTTTTAAATTATTTTAGGTTTTTATACCAAAAACATGTGAAATGAAATCACATTGGTTGGATGTCTAAGTTTGAATCTGTTCCAGATCTTACCCTGTCAATATTTAGATTTCTTTTTGCAATTAATAGTAGGCTAATTGAAGAATTTATTTATTTTTTAAATGCAGATACATTATGCTGATGCTTTTATCCATAACTCGGCAAAGACAGAATGAAGTGGATTCCTAAATCCAAAGGTAAGGAGGTCAAAGGTCAGTATAAATATTATATATATACAGTACAGGCCAAAAGTTTGGACACACCTTCTCATTCAATGTGTTTCCTTTTTATTTTCATGACTATTTACATTGTAGATTCTCACTGAAGGCATCAAAACTATGAATGAACACATATGGAATTATGTACTTATCAAAAAAGTGTGAAATAACTGAAAACATGTCTTAAATTTTAGATTCTTCAAAGTAGCCACCCTTTGCTTTTTTTATTAATAAGGGAAATAATTCCACTAATTAACCCTGACAAAGCACACCTGTGAAGGTAAAACCATTTCAGGTGACTACCTCATGAAGCTCATTGAGAGAACACCAAGGGTTTGCAGAGTTATCAAGAAAGCAAAGGGTGGCTACTTTGAAGAATCTAAAATATAAGACATGTTTTCAGTTATTTCACACTTTTTTGTTAAGTAGATAATTCCATATGTGTTCATTCATAATTTTGATGCCTTCAGTGAGAATCTACAATGTAAATAGTCATGAAAATAAAGAAACACATTGAATGAGAAGGTGTGTCCAAACTTTTGGCCTGTACTGTATATATATATATATATATATATATATATATATATATATGAAGATTAAAATCTTCAGTCAAGAAGTCCCCGAGTTGATGTCATTATGTCAGATGAATACAAGCCACCAATAACAGGGTCATACTTTATTATATACTTATTTCAACTTTCGTGCTCTTCATGTGATGGAAATGTGATGTTTTCACATTACAGAAGATGAAAAAAGACATTAAACAGTAAAACATAATTGGTAAGATAAAAATGTATTCATCCCGAAGAAAATTGTTGTGCAGCTGTTGCAGTACAAAGGAGAACAGTGCCAACATACGTAGAGTGCAAGAACATCAAAATATGAATAGTAAGGGTATGTAATCTGTTAGGCTATAGGAGTTTGATATGTGGGGCAGCTGCTCTGCAGGTGAGCTGGTCTGTAACTGTGTAAAGGAGGATTTCTGAAAATAGAACTGCTAAAGAAAAAGACAAATTAAAATTCAAAAGTCAAGTTGAAGCCTAAAAGAAAATAATAAACTAGAAAATTCCGCAAGAAATTTTGACATTGTGCCTACTACTGGGTGCACATCTTAATAATTTGACATGATGCATATAATGTTCGCCTAAAAAATAACTATTGCAGCAAATCGGCACACTGAAGTCTAATACAGATGTGTATACATGCAACACCTTTTGAAGTTGAAATCAATCCATGTAATTTGTCTTTAAAATAAGTGAAATAAGCAATGAATGTAGACAAGTGTAGCAGCAGTACATGTTGAGCTCAAATGTGGTGATGCAATTCATATAAACAAAAATTAGTAACACTCCACAAAAACTCCCTTGCTTTAAGTAGGAATATCTGTTATGTTTAGCTTTATAAGATTGTGGATATTATTTAGCCGTGGCTATCCCCATAAACCCAGTATACAAGAAATTAAAATCAATGAGGTTCGGGCAAGACAACATGTTTACATCCCTAAAAAAATAATTTCCAGTAATCCCCTCTACATGAGAGCTATTTGCAGGAAAACACCCAAATAAAGCAGCACCCTGGTTTAAACATGCCACCACAGCAACTTAGCCATTTATACTTGTAAAAGGCCTTTTTCACTGAATCCATTTTGACTTGTCACAGTAGGAAATAACAGGTCTAAATAATGTTATTAATGATGGCTGAATTGCATTCCTCTGCTTTGATTTCTGGGTCCTGGTATTGTGCATGCTGGCTCACTGTCACTCTCACTGGAACACTTGAACACAACAGCACCTTCATTAGTGGTAAAAGTAACAGGCTTTTTCCTACTATGACATGTCATATCACACTAAACCAGTAGCAAGAAAGCATCATGATACACATCTAGATAAAACAATGAAGGTTAAGCATTCTGTTGGCTATTGGTACTACAGGCAGCAGATACAGCGTTTGTTAAAAGCCCTTAACAACTCGATTTAAGATCATTCTAAGGCCTGCAATTTGTAAAATTAATTTTAGGACATATTTTATATTACAAATTTCTACATAGTCAAAGTTACAATGATAAAATATAATACCAACAATTAAGACAGAACACATTTTTTGGGGATTTTTGTTTATTGCCTAGTTATGTTCTTTATGAATACATAAATTTCAGTCGCATGTCCAGACTTTTATTACTGGGGTGGCCCAATTTGGGCACCAATTAATGGCATGAAGTATGAGTGGGCACACACAAACAATTAACAGATAATATACCTACAAATCACAACACAGTGGCAACACACAAATGTAATATAAAGCTTCCAAACTTTATTCTTAAAGTCTTCACAAAGAAAGTGTAGCTCCAACAGTAGGCCACATATTGTACATAATAAAACGATGCAGATTCAAAAAACAATCACAGTATGCATTACCAACAAAATAAAAATAAGAAAACCTGTGTGGACAAAATATTATGCCAAACTTAAAATCTACATACAACGAAATATAAAGTAAGATTCTGGCTCTGACCAGGCAGATGGGTTAATAGACCTACTAATCAACAAATGTTAAAGTATATTATTGTCAGGTTAAAAAAAATATATAAAAAGTGCTAGATTAATGGTAAGTGTAGTTCCAAAAGTCAGCCACATAAAAAAAGAAAACAATGCAAATTCCTAAACAAAATCACAGTTTTAAGTATTAACACAATTAAAATAAGTCTGTCTGAACAAAATTATGTGAAAAAACATTGTGCCAAAATTAAAATCCACAATACAAAAAAAATATGAACTACTTCCCACATGTGACAGGGTAGTATAAATAGACCTACCAATCACAATACAACATGTTTAACAATGTTAATGTAAAGTCAAAAAAAAATTATTAAATCAAACTTATTGAGTGCTAGATTATTGGTTATCAACAGGTGAAGTCTTTAAAAAAAAAAGTTTGCTCCAAAGGTAGGCTGGATGCACAATAAAACAATGCACATTCATAAATACAGTCACAATATAAAGAACAAAATGAAAATAAATCAGCCTGTGAAAACAAAATACCATAATGATAAAATGGACCACTTCGTGAAACAGTTTAAGCTGGAAAACAATTTACTACAGCAAAACGATGTCCTTATGGAGATAGCGTCCACAATCAATCACATTCTCACACGAGAACAGAAGATATTAATTCAAATTTTCACCATTACTCTTATCTGTTCAATAATGTTTAATAATGTGTGTTTAAAAATGTTAATGTGAAGTAATAACAAAAAATAATAGTTGGATGCTAGATTAATGGTTCTTAACTGGGATTTTGGAGATCCAGGCCTCCTTGATTTCTTTTTCTTAATTTAAATGAGCGATAGTTTCACTGTGATTTGTACTTGTAGATACATTTATAGCAGAGAGTTAGGTTTACAAAAACTAACCAACAAAAGTGGATAACAAATGTTAAAAAAAGAGTATATTGCATAAAAAGAGTATAAAAACATATTTACAGCTAGTGCTACAGGATTGGCATTTAAACCTGCAGTCTGTCTTACATGTAATTAGTTTTTATGAGGTGTGTTTTTCCATCACAGTGGCTGCCACACCTATTTTTTACTTTGTACAGTTCATGCGTCAGTGCTTGTGTATACACTTAACTAATATATTATATTTGCTCTTGCAGATAAATGAATTGGAGAAAGTTTGGCAAGTTTGCCACATCCGACAACAAAATCAAAAAACAAAAACTCCTTAAAGTAGATGACAAATGTTTATAAAAGATTAAATTGCATACAAATAATATAAAAACATAAATATATACAGCTACACCTACAGCTTTGGAATTTGACCCTGCAGTCTGTCTTACTTTTTGTTTGATCATGTTTTTATGAGGTGTGTTTGAAATTCCATCACAGTCAGTTACTGGATACCACACCTATTTTCACACTGTACAGTTTATGTCTCAGTGCTTGTGTTGCACTTTTGTGTACAATCAACTACCTTAGTTTTCATACTGGATGTCATATGCCAGGAGTCCATTAATCGCAAAACCAAGGTAGAAAGAAACCTTTTCTCTACTTAAACCATGTCGTATTCCACCAATAAGAGCAGGACGAACAGGGATTTTCAGTGTGCCATAATTGGCAAACACCTTTCCTTCCTCAGTGATTCCAGTGACTCGATGAAGGCGACTAGTGATTTGCTGTTCCTTAAATATGTCGCCGTTCCACCACAGTTGTGTCAAGATATCACGAGGAATTTTAAAGGTCCCATCCAATTTACGTTTAGAAACAAACCTATTAAGTCCTTCTCCTTTTCCTAAGTAGAAGTGGGCAATTGTGCTTCTCTTTCCACAATGTTTTGACAGATGTTTGCGGGATGAGTTTCGAATTGCAGTCACATAGGTCCCAATATCGGTGTTTTTCTCAGTTGGACTTGGCCAGAATAACAACAGAGCCAGGTAGTACGGGTCTGGGAAAGGATACCGAAGTCCTACATCTTGCAGTGTTTTCAAAAGTAGATCAGAGAGTTGGCTGTAACTCTTGATATGTTTAGATTTTGGTTTCAAAAGGTAAAGAACTATGTTGGACAAAATGTAATTGATTGTTTCCTTCGTCTTTTGTTTTTTGTTGACAAATTGTTGTTGTTGTAAGAATGCATAGCATTCTGTGATCCTCTCGATCTCTTCGGCAGGTTTGTCCAAATGTTGAAGAATCCCTGCAAATGTATCTGCTTGTTTACCTTCAAGAAACAATCTTTTTTCATGAATGTCGATTTCCAAATTGAGATTACGATTGCTTTGTCGTTCTTTTTTCATTTCCTCTGGTGCAGTGCAAAAGAGAGCTACATACTTTTTAAAAAGACCACAGACGGCCCAACGATTCTTTAAATCATATTCTGAATTGTTCCCTTTTGTATACGTGAAGTAACGGTTAATAAGGTCAAATGTTTCTTTTACTTCAGTTTTCAAACTGAGGAGAAACGGTTCATGCTCTTTTATGATCTCCACGTATCTGTTGTTGATCTCATTCTCTTCTTTATGCACGCTGGTGATTGGGATTATCTTTTGAAGGAAACTCTGGAAGTACTTCTTCCTCATCGGATCATTTCCTTCAAAGAAAGGCAATCTGCTCAATATGTCAAATACCAGAAAAGCTATTTCCAGCACACCCACATAGCCATAGACTAATGACTTTCCCTGATAGTCATCTGATGCATCATCAGCAACTTCCTCCTCAGGTTCATCCTCTGTATTTGCCAGCTCTTGAGCCCTTTTAAATGCTCTGATAGCATTATCCGCTATTTTAATGTTTGTGTTTAAGTCTTCTGGATTGCGTGATGTCTCCTGCTTTTCTCTGTTGTTGTTGGATGTTAAATTGCTTTTGTGAATCTGCCCAATTGTGTCCAATGTGCATGTATTTTCTTTAATGTTCTTGGCATATTCGGCCCATTTTCCAGCCTCTGGGAAGTCACTTTCTTTGATGTACAAATATCTCGCCAGTGCCTGAGGAATAGATAAACTTTTTTCAAACCTGGATGATGCTTTCAAAAAGATTTTTTGGACAGTTTGTCTCCCTTCCTGGTTGTGGATTTTATCTATGAGAGGAGAAAATAGTTCTCTCTCTAGTCCATCTTTCTTTCGCTGCCTTTGAATCAACATTTTTTGAATTGAGTCTCTGTGTTTGGCAACTCCAACATTGAAGAACAGATCACAGTGAAGAATCTCCATAGTGATATCACTTACTTTTAAAAAGCAGCTTCTCTCCAACTCTTCCAGGCATGCAGATGCTATGGAGTGATGAAGGATTCGGATCCCTTTGTATCCTCCCCATTCTTCAACTTTGTCTATGATGAGAACGTTTGAATATCGCTTCATTCTATCCATTACACTATCCTCTTTCCAGTGAATCACTTTCATGCCCAAAAAATCTTCAGAGAGTGAGAGAGAGATTTCAGATTCTGCCACATAAGTGTTAAGTAACGCTAGAAAGGCAAACAGTCGGCCTTCATTTGAACTGAAATCAAAGTTCTCCAGTGTGTTACGGGCAAGATCATCAATGTACTTTTTGTCAAAATTGCTCTTCATGATCATGAAGCTGTAAAAGTTTTCAGGTTTTTCATGAGTTTCTTTCAGCTCTTTGAGTTTTTTCTCAAAATGATTTTGTTCTTCTTTAGTCAATGAAGCAGTGATGAATTGACTTGGATTGTGTCGTTTGTATTGTTCCTTTGGGCTATTGGAACGAACACAGTTGAGGATGATGACTTTGCAATTTTTTTCATCATCCACATTTATGTTACAGTAATCCTCTACAGCTTGACGGATGCTGCTTACAAGTTCATAATGATTCTCTGTTTCCTTTGAGTCATCAACTAACAGCAAAACTGGAGAAGGTCTTTCGCTTTCAAGATTCATGAGTTTAACAACTTGGATGGCAACGTCTGCTTTTAGATGTGTATTGTCTTTCAACACGGCACATCTGGACTCTTGACGAAGATTCCACATCAAATGCATTGCTAAGGTGCTACCACCACAGCCTGGGTGGTGAAACAGATTGAACAGAATGCACATGTCTTTTGAAGCTCTCAACTGAGACGTAATCATCTTCTTCACATTTTCATACTTGTCCCGCTTGACAAATGGCTTGTCTTGGTCTTTGTCACAGAAGTAGAAGTTCCACCATGTGACTTTGCCTCCTCTGTAGAATTCTTCCTCAACTTTGATTCTGAAGTCATGAAACTCTGGACTGTTTTCATCATAAATGTTTTCACACTGATTCAGACATAATATATCTAGAGCTGTCAATAAGTCTTCGTCCTTTTGCTTTAGAACAACAAAACTGGAGTCAGAAGAGGGTAGCAGCCTTCCAGATGACTGATTGAATGGTCCCAGTGCCATTACTGTTCCATTGACCTCGCTGAGGGTCAGCTCATATATAGATCGTGGGTCGATGTCGGATCTACACTTTGCTTGTATCATCTCCTTCCATTTTTCATACGTGCTCCAAGATGCACTAATAGTAATGATGCTTTCCTCTTCAGTCTGTTTTATAAAGGCCTTGTAGATCTCAAAGATTGGGTCTTCCTCAGTGTCTACAGGTGAAAGTAGGAGGAATATGATGAGGCATCTTCCAGCGAGAAAAACCTCAGGATTGCAAACGAATGAAACCAAGTTTTCTACACCTTTGCAAGATTTCCTCAGCCAGTTCTTATAATCTAACTCCTTGTCTGAGTCACTGTCAAGGTCATTTCTGCCATTGCAGAAGACCCAGCTGGTCTGTTTGTAGAGATTAAGGCTCTTAATCACTGAGTCAGTCTGCCCTTGATATTGTGATGGGATATGCAGATTGGCTACCCTTGACTCTCTGTAGGAATGACACAGTCCACCTGGAGTAACAGAGCTGGGATCAAAGTCTAACACACAGAAAAGTTTCAGCTTATTCAAAAACTGGAGATACTGCAATTGTTCTGGACTGCTTTTGTTCACAACAACAACAAATCTGCCATAGTTGTCCAGTGAGTTCCCACCACAAGTTAACAAATTCTTTAGTTTGTCTCCTTGGTTTGCTTCTTTCTTTATCACTTCTTTTGAGAGACACCACTGCTCCAGTTGACCTGTATGAATAGTACAATAAAAGCATTATTGAGTAAAAGAAAACACATTTTAGGTTAAGGCTGGTGTTGTTATAAATGTTAGTATTGTCAGCAAACCCTATGAAAAGGAAAACCAATATGTTAGTCTGTCTCTCATTACTACTGACTTTCCCACCCTGTACTCAATTTCAACCCAATTGGTTCCTACTGAAGAAAAAAAACACCCTTACAAATATATAATAGTTTTTTTTTTGTTTTAGTAATATCCTAAAACAGCTGGTCGCTGTAGTTTTGATCAAAAAACAGGATAAAATTGTACATTTGCTGGGGACTATTTTTAGCAGTAGATTAATTCACATTTGATGCTTTTGTGAGTATTTGGGCAGCAGGAAGTTGTGTGGGATTGATTCAAAATAAACTAGTGTCCATGGTAATAAACATAGGTAGAAGATATAGGCTTTGATTAATTAGGTAATTATTGTTTCTAAGATCAATTCATTCACTGGTTTTGGGATTTGACAGTAATTTCAAACATTTAATAAAATTTGAGTCAGCATGAGACAGAAAACTTAACAAAATAATGCAGATTATTAGAAATACTAAATGCAAAAAATATTCTTTAGGCCATGTTGACTATTTGAATATATTTTTACATTTGTTGTCTTACCCATCCTGTTTTCCAGCTGAAGAGCAAGTTCACGCTGATCGATATTTTGTAGAATGTCTATTGTGATTCGTAAGGCCTCCTTCTCTCCATAGTGTTCAGTCATTAATTTAGCAGTGTCCATGGTGTCCTTGCCTTCCAGTTTACCTTTCGGAATTGATTTATTTGTGGATTTAGTGTATTCATGGAAATGAAATCTTTTAAGGTCATCTTTTAAAAGGTTGTCAAGGGTTTTCTGGATCTCCACAGTGATTTTGGGTACATCTGATAGAACTGTGGTCTGCAGGAGGAAAAAGAAGTAAATTGTTTAGTGTAAAGTATACCCAGTAATTACTGTCTACATCTTGTAAAATTTGTGTTTAAAAATGAACAAAAACTTAGTTTTTGTCTTGTGATGTTATTTCAAACTAGTGCCAGTTCAAAATGTGCCTGTTTGGAATGGGCTAACTGCTTGGTCTGTGGTATTCCTGCTTGCAGCTTTCTCCAGAACCATTGTGCCCCAAAATAATAACAATGATAATAATGATAACGATTATTAATAATAATAATAATAATAATAATAATAGAAGGCCCTCAAAGCACTTAAAGTGATGGTTCGGAGTAATTTCACTCTAGGCTGCTTTGCACCTTGACCTCGAGCCAAATAACCCCCAATAAGCTTTTTCCCCATTGTTATAACGTTGGTCGAGTTAGCGTTATCAGCTGGTTAGCTTAGTGCAGGCGCTAATGGACCCACGTTTGTATCTCGTAAATGCTCGGATTGATACCAAACGTCTACACTAGTACAAATATTTTATGTATTTATAAAACGAGGCATTAGAAAGTTTGTAACTACACCAGAAGTATATTTAAATAACACTTGCCTGATAGATACTCCTCACGGCTGCTATCGCGCGAGATCCCGCGACATCACGCGAGATCACGCACAGAGCACATATATTGCCGGAATAGACTAATGGTAAAGAAGAATCAAGAAGCGAGTGAACAGCAGAAGCAGCTACTGCTGCGTGAGGCGATAGGACAAGCTACCACGCAGTTGTTTATATCCCGGCTGAGGTTTAAAAACTAAAAAGTTCAATCCAGAGACGTTCCACGATCTGCTGTTTCGATACAAAGACCGTGATGTCGCAGAATCTCGCGCGATACCAGCCGTGAGGAGTATCTATCAGGCAAGTGTTATTTAAATATACTTCTGGTGTAGTTACAAACTTTATAATGCCTCGTTTTATAAATACATTAAATATTTGTACTAGTGTAGACGTTTGGTATCAATCCGGGCATTATTAGTGCGGTTATTTACGAGATACAAACGTGGGTCCATTAGCACCTGCACTAAGCTAACCAGCTGATAACGCTAACTCGACCAACGTTATAACAAGGGGGAAAAAGCTTATTTGGGGTTGTTTGCCTCGAGGTCAAGGTGCAAAGCAGCCTAGAGTGAAATTACTCTGAACCATCACCTTAATATGCACCTTAACTGTATACTACTGACGTACTTTGTACTTCTGCTTCATAACATTGTAGTACTACATTTACCTGTCAAAGAATCTTGTTGATACAGATTCTGCAATTAAAATATGATGCATTATTATTCATTAAACTATCCAGCATTATCTTAGAGTTTAAATCATCTCCACCTTAAATACATTGTGTTGATATGTCCCTTTCTTTTTACTTTAATAAGTATAAAGTTAATAGAAAGATAATAGAAACTTTACCCTGGTGGTTTCTTTTCTCCTGGCCCCATAGTCCTTTGGCTTTGGCTGATGAATTTCCTCTTCTGAAGCTTTCTTGAATGGGACCTGAGACATTTCAAAGTCTTTTTCCACCAGTTCTTTTCTTTTTGATTCAATTTTGTTTCGTGATTCTGGTTGTTTGGTTTCTATGGCCTCAGCCAGACTCAGTTCAGGTTGAGTGGGTTTTGCAGCTTCTGTTTGATCTGTGCTGGTGTGAGGGATGGGTTTCAGTGTCGGTTCTGAATTGTTTTTCAACTGACCAAGTTTTTTCAGGATCTTTACAGCAGGACCGCCTTTGACTTCTAAGTCCAGAAAATCCTGGTTGTTGAAGCAAACAAGACAATCTCCAGACACATCTTCTTCATGGAGCCGTTCTGCATATTTGCTATATATGTTGACATGCTGCAGTAACCACTGCTTCACCTGCTCCTTTGTCCAGTTTTCCACATATGCTGGGAACTGTGACTCATGTTGTGATCCCTTTTTCAGACTTTCTAGATAAGATGTGATTTTTATAGCAGGACCGTGCTTTATTCCTAATCCCAATATATCTTTCTTTTCAAGCTCAACTAAAATGTCTCCAGACACTTCCTCTTCACAGAATTTGTCTGCACAAGTTTCATGAACTTTGACCTCTGTCATCAGCCACAAGTGGACATCTTTCTCGGTCCATTTTTCAATGGGCCGAGATGGTGGCTTTGTTGTTGTCATTTTGGATCAACTAAAAAATAAACAGTTGAGTAAAATATTAAAATAATGAAAGGACAGTAAGTACATAGTCCTGAAAAAGATGTTATCAAATAATTGGCTTTACATGAGAAAATTAACAAGAAGCACTTGCACTATGCATTTGAGTTTAAAAAAAAAAGTAACGAAGTGTTCTCACAGGTAAAAATGATCTCCCAACATAATGATGCATGCATAATAATAAGTAATTCTAAATGCTACTGGTACCTGAAGATCATGCTTTATAAGTTATATAACTTTATAATAACATATGTATTTTATTTTGTATTTTACTTTATAACTTTTTATCCAATTAAACTGCATTTCAGGTTGTTTTATTTTGAGGTGCCCTTGAGCAAGGGCCCTTATCTCCCCCCAAAAAATGCTCAGTGGCCAGCAGATCAGACTGTGGTTGTACTGGGCAGCTTCCAGGTATGAATGTGTAACTGTGTCGTTGCAAATTAGAATTAGTTCTCAATCGACTTAACTGGATAAATAAATGTTAAATAACAATATGCCATTTTTTGATAACCCTTAGTTTTACAGTCCTCTTAATTACCAAGTATTTACCTGGTAATTACATGGTAATAATATTACATTATCAGGTAACTATCACTGGTAATAAGTAGGGTTGCAAAGAGGCGGAAATGTTTCGCTAAATTTCCATGGAAAATTAGCTGGGGAATTTTGGAAGCTGAATACTTTGAGGGGGAAACTCCATTGTTTTAAAAACTCAATGTTGTAGGTAGTAGCCTATGCTGATTACTGTGTGCGTGCATGTCATTGAAGAATATAGGGAGGACATTCAACTGAAGGTGCATTAAATCAGGTTGTTTTAACCAAGATTATGCAGCAAGATGGCTTTTTTTCAACTACATTTAAGTTCCCTGTTACAGACTAACAGTATTATAACAAGTTTATTCCCATTAATTCTTGTTAATTCCCATGAAAAGTTTCCAACTTTGAAAATTCCCGGAATTTTGCAACCCTAGTAATATGTAGGTAATTATAGATAAACTACAGTTAAAGTACGAGGTAAATCCTCAGGTAAAACTCATCAATCCACCAAAGTAACATGTAGTTCTGACTGGTTTAGGTTAGTAATAACTCAGATAAAATTGTGCTTAGACAACTAATCCTGACAAATACCCCCTCAATTACCCAGCACTAAAAGGTACCAATTAAGTTATCCAGGGTTTATTTTGTTTTATTGTGTGCTTTCTATGAATTTAAAAAAGTACTTTCCAATTAATGAATTGGTTTTATAAAGTTATTGTTCATGGCTATATGAGCTTTATTTGATTTACCTTAGAAAATATGAAACATTACATCAGTAACACCCACTGGGTGGACAGTTTATCTCTTGGTTAGTCAAGATAGAAAATCATATAACTTCTGGCTATGTTCTTGTAAATGTGTTCACAATGTACTCAGTACGTAGGCGGAAACTGGACTGTAAAAGGATGACCTGTTTGTTTCAAGGTTGTTGCCAGGATATTAACATACAAATTGTAATAGATGACTCACTTTTTTTGTTCAGTCAACACCAACTTGTACCATATAGGTTCCAAAATATAACTATGAAAAACATGAATATTTACACATTAATTAAGTTAAAACTGAACTGTAAAAGGTTTGTTTGTTCCCAGGTAATTACCCGGATATTACCATAACTTGTAATAGATTATTCGGTAGTACTTTACATTACGGTTCTCATAGTTTCTGTGTAATAAACATGAATATGTGCTGATGAATGCAAAACTACCTTTTTCTATTTTCACCAGAAAACCTCATAGTGGAAATGCCTTAAGTTTATCTAATTGACAGTGAACATGTTAAAGATCATATATGAGCAACAATTTTGTTAAAAGGTATGTTTAATAAGTTAATTCAAAAATGTGTTAATTTACAACTGTATACAAGCTGACAGCAACATAAGTAGTAATGGTAACAGCGAACTACTGTGCAAAAAAGTAAATTATGTTAGAACAGACTGAATATTTTTTGTAATGTCTTTATTTAGTTTTCACCACCATGTTAATGAGGAAGTATAACAGTAAATGGGCAACATTACTGCAACTCTGTCTTCATTGGCTGCGGTTTACCTTGGTGTTTATCAGAGCTTAGATGCAGTGCAGGGAACACTACAAGCCTTATTGTCTAATTTGCTTTCAGTGTATGATAAATGTTTATGGCTGATGTTTATCTTTGAGACTGTGCAGCATTATGAGAGCTTTTTTGTTTGTTTCTCACGATGTGTTCCTGAATATAACTGTTACTGTGTGTAAGTTTAAATAGTCTATTGTAAATAAAATCTTCATTGTTGTTGATATTTTTAAGTGCTGAGTTTACAGCTAACAGCAACTAAATGCAATATTGTCTGTGGCTTTCGTTTGATATCTACTGTAGCTAGCATACATTATGAGTAGTTAGCACATATTCATGTTTATTACACAACAAATAACAGAAGCGTAATGTTAAGGGCTATAATTACCTACCTATTACCATAGACAGTATATAATGGAACAACAAAAAACTACTATGTGACTTAACAATGGACAAATAGAGTCTTTAAACGCTTCAGATGTAAAGTTATTCGCTGTCAAGTGACGTCAAAATGAATGGGAGTCAATGGAATGCTAACGGGAGGTGATGGCTTGGTAACAACAAAATGGTGCCATAGGAGGTTTGAGTTCTGAAGCGAAGCTTACCCCCTTGCCTATTACCAGTGGTAGTTACCTAATAATGTAATATTATTACCATAGAATTACCAGGTAAATACTTGGTAATTAAGGGGACTGTAAAAGGAAGGTTGCCCATTTGAATGGCAAAGACTTTCAAAGTTTGTAGTGAAATTATTTGCAATTCACTCTCATGTACAGCATTGTGTGTGTTTGTGTGTTTTGTTACTGTCTGTAAGTGTAAGTAGTCTATTGTAAATAAAATCTTCATTGACCTTCAGTTTGAGAGTTTGCCGTTGCTAGCCGGGGATGCTACACTCCCTAGACACCTGAGATGCCCTAACTTTGTTGTTTATTCCTGTTTGCTTTTTTATTGAATTTACTGTTCATCTTTTTTGTATATTCATAATGTAGTCTTTAATTGTTTGCTTATTGTCTTTTTAATTGATTGTAATGAATAAAGGTATTATTATAATTGTTGTTATTTTTAATTGGTGAGTTTACAGATATCAGCAACTTAATGCAATATTGTCCGTGGCTTTTCTTTGATGTCTACTGTAGCTAGCATACATTATGAGTAGTTAGCACATATTCATGTTTATTACACAAAAAAGGAAGGTTGCCCGTTTGAAAGACTTTCACAATTTGTAGTCAAATTATTTGCAATTCACTCTCCTGTACACCATTGTGTGTGTTTGTTAAACTCTTAAAGTATCTAATAATGTATATAAAATACCTGTAGGTAAGCCTGGTAGAATCTCCTAATGAAAAAGACCAACTTCTTTGCATGCTTTTCTTTAATTTATTTCTATTTCTCCTAATCATTGAACAGATGTTAGATTGCATTACTGGTGTATACAGCCTGTATGTAACTAACATTCTGTACAGTGGTATTTTAATAGTTTCGGTACATTTAGTCTCAGAACCAGATACATCATTTCATTATTTGCTAGCTTTTGTTTTTCTTGCAGACTGTGCTTGTCAGCCACCACCCATTCTGACAGGGTGTGATTTAAATACTACACTCGCATTTTTAATATTTCTTGTCTGAATAGTGTTAGAATCATAGAAATGTAATGGATAGAAAGTCCATTGAACTGTTTCCTGTGGTCATTTGATTGGTACACAACAAAAATGGCGATTGTTGTTAGTTGTCATAGAGACAATGCGCGTCAGTTGGGCTGTAAACTGTGTCTCAGCTCGCCGGGAGGAGAGCCGCCGACGCAGTTCGGGAGACTCGCTCTCGGAGTTGCAGGGAGTGAGGAGGGACAGTTAGACCCAGCTGCAGTGGGTCAGCAGACCGCTGATGTTAGACCCAGCCCGCCTTTCAGCTTATTCTCTATAACCGATGCAGCATAAAAGCACGCCGGAACCAACAAGCCAGCCAACCGGTGTTAGTTGGCTAACGTTAGCTTGCTAACTCCGCCTTGACGTTGCCCCGTCGCCACATCGTTCACAAAAAACAATTAAAGCTGTCACTTGTGACGATAGCAACGTGCTTTGTGTGGATGAAGCATGAAGTTAATCTAACTCATTTAATTGCTGGCTCTCTGCCTCGTAACATTATTAATTCAGTGCTCATTTGTCCATTATTGCAAAACCTCAGCTCCGCGCCTTGCCGAATGTCACCTTATTATCTGAAGTTTAAATATTACCATGGCAATGGTACACATAAAAATGCTGCAAGCTGCTGCTGACCATTCTTCTATGTTGATTTGAATGGAAATGGCCTTTCTATTCATTTTATTTCTATGATTAGAATACTGCTTTTTAAACTGTGGTTCCCTGTGTGTTTTACTCAACCTCTACCTTTGCTCCACTGACTGATACATTGAGCCATTTTCTGCAAAACGCTTTTGACAAGAGAGCAGTGCTGAGATTTTATACAAATAACTACCCAGCAGCTGGCGTAGTTAAAAATGTGAGATTACGAGGACGTCATTGGTCAGTTTTTACATACAAAAATTCTCTTTAAAACATACAAAGAATGAGCAGCCAGTGCATTTCTCACCTTTTGATGTTCCTTTACGTCTCATCAGACTGGATTTTGGCTGCTGGTCATCTCTTCTGGAAGATGAGAGGTGTGATGTTATTGTGAACAGAAATTTAACTGACCAGTCATCTATTTACTGAAACTTTTGCTGAGATGAATACTGCACTATGCACTAAGAGTCCTGTGATGTCTTTTCTGTAGTGATCATCAACACACCAATCCCTGAAAGTTCGGCCCATCCCTGTCACACCACTTTCGTGACAAGTGAGAATGTTATGGACCAACATGCCTGCACCCTCTTTTTTTCTTGTACTTTATTGAATACAAAGCTTCGAACAAGCATCTTTATAACATTAGTTTATCACAATACAACTGAGAACATGACTGCCACAAATCCTGATGAAATCTTAAAAAAGAAAAGAAACAAAACAAGAAAGTGTATTATAAAAAGTGTAAGGAAGGTGATTACTTAACAGTTTTAGGTAATTTTTCTCATCAATGTTTCTACAGAATTTTAAAAAAGATTTAAAATTTTGTTTTTAAATGCTTAATTGCATGCTTTTCTATTTCCTGCCGTCTGTGCTTGTCAGCCACCACCCTTCTGATAGATAGTGTGTGGTTCAGATACTACACTTACATTTCTGTGGTAATGTACAGTCATGTCTCCATCTGAATAGTGTTAGAATACTGTGTGTTTTACTCTACCTTTACTTCACAGACTGGTACATTGAGCCATTTCCTGCCAGAAGCTTTTGACAAAGAAATAATAACCAAGAGCAGTGCTGATATTTCATCCAAATGCTTACCACAGCAGCTGACATAGTTAAAATTCACAATGTGAGATTTAATGGAAGTCATTGTTTAGTTTTTTTTTTACATACACAAAAGCTTATTTTGAAGCATAATGAGCAGCCAGTAAATTTCTCACCTTTTGATCTTCCTTTATGCCTTATCAGACTGGATTTAAGCTGCTGGTTCTCCTGGAGAGGTGTGATGTTATTCTGAACAGAAACTGACCAGTCATCTATTTACTAAAACCTTTGCTGAGATAAATACTGCACTAAACACTGGAAGTTATACCTGTGCTGTCTTTACCTGCGTGATCGTCAACACCTATCCCTGAAACTTCAGCTACTTCCCTGTTGCACCACTTCCGTGACAAGCAAGAATGTAGTAGACCAACATGTCTCCACCCTCTTTTGTTCTTGAACTATCGAATTCAAAGATTCAAACAGGCAGTTGTATAACAATACTTCATTACAATACAACCGAGAACGCCACAAATACTGATCAAATCTAATCTAAAACAAACCGTGTAAGTGTGAGAGAGTATTACTTAGAACAGTCCCGTAATGTTTAAATGTTTCAAAAATAAAGATACATTTTAATTTCATTAAAGTGCTCATATTATGCTCATTTTCAGGTTCATAATTGTATTTAGAGGTTCTATCCAAATAGGTTTACATGGTTTAATTTAAAAAAACACAATTTTTCTTGTACTGCACATTGCTGCAGCTCCTCTTTTTACCCTGTGTGTTGAGCTCTCTGTTTTAGCAACAGAGTGAGACATCTCACTTCTGTTCTATCTTTGTTGGGAGTCGTACATGCTCAGTACCTAGGGACTACTAGCCAGTCAGAAGCAGAGTATGAGGGCGTGCCCTGACAGTACCTAGGTAAGGACTACTAGCCAGTCAGAAGCAGAGTATGAGGGCGTGCCATGACAGCAGCTAGGTAAGGACTATTATAAGTCAGAAGAAGTTACAAAGTGACCATGCTGGTCTCATTATAAGTTAAAAGCTGGACTTGGTCTCTAAAGAAAGGCTGTTGAGTGTTTTCTGTTGGAGATGGTAAGTCCCTTTGGGGTGGATTTTCACTTTGTAAACCTACAACATGCACAAAAAGATATATAACACAATAAAGGAAAGAGAAAAAGCCAAAAAGCATAATATGAACACTTTGATACATCTGTTGATTAAAAAAGGAACATTATGAGGACTAAAGTTGTTTGTGGAATACATTTTAGTTTCATAGGTAATTTATTTATCATTCATTTAATTATCAAAATCACATTTTCACAGAAACTCAATACCACAACCTTTGCTAAAGATTGCAGAGGCGTTTTGAACAATATACAATAAATGAGTAACTAACAATTTTAGCTTTAAAGTGCCATTTCTTATGGCTGTATCAAACCATCACTATGTCATATGCATTGTTGTATACACATTTCTCCAAAATGTTGTCCTGTGTAGGCATAGTGGGACAATTTGGGACCTCCATTTGAAGTAATTGTTTTATGAGCAATCAATTTTAAAACTTAAAATATTTACGTATATCACACTCATCTTTTACATTCTATGCTTCTTGCAAACCAATTTATTTATTATTTAGCACATTTATATATGGCAAACATAATACTAAGAAATACACAATGAAGAATTATTTTTAAAAAAAAAAACTGAAATGACTTAATGAGTGAAATAGTTAGAGGAAAGGGCAGGCTATATCTATCCCAAACAGTAACTTCTGCAACTTTGTTTTAGCTTTGTGCCATAACAAAACAATATTTTGCTGTGTTCTGTTTGAACTTCCTTCTATCCTAAGAGCATCTATTTGTGATAATTTAATTTAAATTATACTAGCATTTTCAGGTCATTTTAGAAAGCGAACGCTAAACAAACGGGATAAAGGCAGAATCTAATCTTTCTATTGCTCTTTGGTTCACCAAAACTTCTGAATGGTACAAGACAGCCACCCTGTGGACATCAATGGGACAGACTTAGTTTTTGGTGTCTGCAAACATCTATGTAGCTGAACACAAGAGTAGAATAATGTTTTGCAATAAAACCACAATGTTGCCAGTGGAGAAGACCATCTGGTTAATGCAGCAGTTAAGGCATTGTATATATGTATATATAGTAACTGAACCTGTATGAAATGGAGTTTGAACCACCTTATACTGTACATGCTACCTGTTAGAAAATAACACTAGTGGCTGTGTTGGGGATTTGCTACCGTTGAGAGGATGAAATATGATCTAAGACGTCCAGTTTGAGAGAAACATCTGTGATGCATGTTGATCAGAAACCAAAACACAGTACAGTGGTTTATAATGACAGACTTTTACAACTCTGGAAAATTATAACTGCAGAAATAACAAGGTAAACATTAGATACATGTTATAAAGTAATCTCCCAGGGATGTGCTGGACAACAAGACGATACAAAACAAGAATACAAACACAACAACACGCCACTTTATGTGACTACCAAAATCCAATGATTAACTCTTTACAATTATAAACAATATTTGGTTTTATCAACGTTTTAAACACTGGTTGAAGCATTATTTGTAAGTTTTGCAATTCATTCAGATATGTAGGTTTTATACACACTGTTTTCTTGTGGATGAACTGCATTGAGTTAATAATTAACTAATACAAGCATCTGAGTTAGCAAGTTAGGTGAAATAGCAAGGGTTAGCTGAGGCACAAAAATAAAAAAAAACAGTGTAACATTACTGTTAGTTGTCTTTCTAGCTAACGTAAATCATGTATATCATTGTATTGGCACCAGGTATATACCAAAACACAATGATTTACTCTTTTATTTGATATCCTGCTACCAAAAGTAATTTTCACTGTTGTGATTTCATTCTTTATGCAGTTCCTAAATCTGCAAGAGAATTTTAAATCCTCCATCCAGCTCAAAGTGTGGTTCTGGAAATAAAAATCCTTTAATTAATTTTCTCTAGGTCTCCAGGAAGAGCTCTCAGGCCCTGCAGCCCAAAAAGGATTTCCCCAATGGCCACCAATGTAAAAGAGACTCCTGTAAAACTTCTGCCAGGACACCTCAAACTGTAAGCAAGGTCGGTTATAACTCTTTTTATTCAGATTTTTTATCCATGGACTTTTTATATTTGAAAATCGTCCTTCTAGCCGAGAAAAGTGATTCCAAACCTGTGACGTAACCACAATGTAAAGTCCACGGGCCGAGTGGGAACTCACGGGTGGAGCCAATGGGAGAAACGATATGAAGTAGTCATGGAAGTAAACCGGGAAGTTTAAGAACTTTTTTGGCATATGTGCCAGGCGAGCAACTCCATTAAATAGAATAGGCTCCAATTTTCTTCATAAGGATTTTTATTATTAGCCATAATGTCTAAACCATCCGAGGTAGATTCACCACAAGCGGTGAGATTGTGAAACAAATGTTTCTGCTCCTGTAGAAGCCAGAGGTCTGTATGAAATCAACCTTGTTTTAAGAAAAACATGTTTTATTCACAATGTCATGGAGAAGTACTACACTATCACTATCCACAATCGAAGCACAACAGTGATGTCTCTGATTGGTGAAACTTGCTGTCACCATGGAAATGTTCACCAAACCCGCTGACGGTTATACTGAGCTTCTACCACTGAAGTCTATGCTTGTTTCTGTACACTCTTGTCCCTTTGCCTTTTGCAGTTTTCCATTTTGGGCCCAATCAAATGTTTTATGGTCACTAGTCATCTCGTAACTCTTTATATAAGCATTTAATGAAATGTTAATGGAGACTTCCATATTTTGATTTGCGGCAAGTCATGGACTCACTGTGGAGAGGTTTTGCAGCTGTAACAAACAAACGTGGAGTACTTAGGAAGCACATGCAAATTATGCTGTTAAAGAGTAATTGAAGATGCTGGATTGAATTGCTCCATATTTCTATTGGTAAGTCATCAACATTAGAAACTCATCTCGTCTAATAGCTAGGTAGCTAGCGAATTAGCTAGCTTTCTAAATCCTAAAAGTGATGGTTCGGAGTAATTTCACCCTAGGGTCCTTTGCACCATGACCTTGAGCCAAACACCCCCCCAGAAGCTTTTTTCACCTGGGTCTAACATTGGGAGAGTTAGCGTAGAGTTAGCGTTATCAGCTGACTAGCTTAGCGCAGGGGCTAATGGACCCACGTTTGTATCTCGTAAATGACCCCACTAATAATGCCCGAAATGATACCAAACGTCTACACTAGTATATATAGGTTATGCACTCATAAAATGATGGATTGGAAAGTTTGTAAGTACACCAGAAGTTTATGTAAATAAGACTTGCCTGCTGGCTTCTGCTCTCTGCTGTTGTTGTTGCTGCTGTAAGACAAGTGCTTAGGGACTGTCTACAAATTACAACACCGAAAAGAGATGCAACAAAAATATTTTTTAATTTAACTTTCTTTTTAAAGTAAGTGCTGTAGTATAACTAGCAGGAGACAAGTTATAATTGAGGTAAGTTTGGAGACATTACCTTATTTAATCATTAAATTAATAAATATTTTTGTTGCATTTCTTTTCGGTGTTGTAATTTGTAGACTGCCCTAAGCACTCGTCTAACTGCAGGTAGCAGCAGCAGCAGCAACAGCAGCAGCGAGAGCAGAAGCCAGCAGGCAAGTGTTCATAAACTTCTGGTGTACTTACAAATTTTCCAATCCATCATTTTATGAGTGCATAACCTATATGTACTAGTGTAAAGTTTGGTATCATTTTGGACATTATTAGTGGGGTCATTTACAAGATACAAACGTGGGTCCATTAGCCCCTGCGCTAAGCTATTTAGCTGATAACGCTACTCTAGCTAACTCGCCCAATGTTAGACCCAGGTGAAAAAAGCTTCTGGGGGGGGTGTTTGGCTCGAGGTCATGGTGCAAAGGACCCTAGGGTGAAATTACTCCGAACTATCACTTTAAAGTGTTAAGGAGCGTGTCTGACCCAGGACACAGAGATATCACACGACCACGTAAAGCAGTTTCAAAAGATTTAATGGAGCAGAGTGTACTCAGTGAAACACTGCAGGTAGTGTCAGGGTGGGGAAACTCCTGGCTGGTCCGAGGCTCGAGGCGAGCCGACGGGGAAGAGTCCAGGATGTTACGGGTCACGAGGTGAACGGGCAGAGGTGAGTACACAGAAGGTATCCTGTTATGGAAGTTTCCTTTGCAGCAGGGGGGGAAATTTTCAGTAGTTTAGTAAATTGAAACAAATAAGACAGACTGAGACTAAAACCAAGTTGGGTTTTTGTATTTTATAAAAAACATATATATATATATTTGCAAATAGGATCAACATGATTTCACAAAAGGCCGCAGCCCAGTGTGGAGTCAGTTTCTCAAATGAGTGAACAAGAACACCAGGCTTATATGCATCTTCAGAGTGACAACACACACGCACTTGGATTATTATGACGCTACAATTCTTACAGGCAATCTGATACACATGAAGACAATCAGATGAATACAAGAGACATCTTGGAGTCATCTCACCTCCTCCTCCCTGTAAGACTGTCACCCCCCCCAGTTATATCTTAACTGGCATGGGAAAACATGAGATAGTTTTAGGGTGACCTTGTACCTTTATCGGTTCAGGCAAACAGAGCTCACAAAATGTTCCAGACTGGATGTCTCACAAAGTTAGAATCAAAATCTACATGTGGAAAATGAGATAAACTCTTTCAGTATTTGTGAGAGAAGTAAAGTATGAATTAAACATAAAAATCTAAGGAATTGCGCTTAAATGTAATTTTCCCATTACATTCCACCCTTTTGATTACAACCTAATCACAATACACAAATTACTTTAATGATTACATATATATTTTTTGCAAATAGCATCTTCCATGTCCATGTCTTCTATTGTCAGAAGTTGCTAGCACTTGACAAATCGTTGGAAACAATCTTTACCATTGTTTCGGGTGTGTGTGTGTGTAGTCCCCTTCTTGGCTGTTTTGAGCCTCTGTAAGAAGGAGCATTTAAACACACTGCTTTTCAAAGTTTGTTCTATGTCATCATTGATTCAAAAATATTGTTACATTGGGGTTAGTCAATTAAACAAGGTTCATACAGATAGTTATAGTAAACATTTTCTGTTACCACCAATATTCCACTAAAAATATGTACTTAAGGTACAATAAAAACAGCAATATCGAAAAGTCCTCACATTTTTTGAAACTGGAAACGATCAAAGCAGTTTTCTGTCAATCAATTAATTGATTTAGCAACTAATCATTTCAGTTGGACTTGTAGGACTATATATTGGTCGGGCAGTTTGATGACAATAAAACATTATATTTCATAAACATATGTTTTGTGTACAAAAATCCTAATTCTTTTTAACCCAAATATGTCAGATTACAAATAGCATCTGTAAGCATTTGACAAAATTCTGATACTAACTTTTTTGTCTTTGAAATCCAAATTAGTTATTCCTAAAAATGACATAATTTGTCTTTGAAATCAAAAACCAACTGTTTGTTTATCACCTATATGACATAAGAAAGATTTTATTTAACCCCCAGTGGGGAAATTCCCTCAGATAAAAAAAACAAGTAGGTCAAATATAATGGACTTCCGATTGAAAGTAAAAAGTTAAATTTAACTCCTATACAATCCATCAACAGGAAACCTATTATCCTAATTCAAAAGTACTTTTAGCTCTCTGGTACCAGCAGGAACTGGCCTGAAAGGCAACTTCTTGTTTTTTCTAAACTTTTAGGCATTTGAGTCAATTCAAGTTTTTATGTTGGTGTGCTGAAAGCTCCGAGACACAAGGTCTTGTGGCAGACTCCTTCTCGCTGGACACGCCTGCTGTAACCTGAGCCAGTCATCCAGTGCACTTCTCTCTAAAGCTCTTGTTTCCTCTAAGCTTTTCCTGACTGAATTGTTATCCCTTCTATTTATAAAGTATACTAGTATATTATATATTATTATCTTTATGGTATAAAAGTATTATCTTTTACTGTTTATAAGAGTTATCTTTAACTTATATTATATTTTACTTTTCGTGTAAACATAAATATGAGAGTAAATATTAAATGAATGTGTATACCATTGTCTCAGTACATTACTCATAATGTACATCATTAAGCAGTCACATCAACAGTAAACATTTTCATTTAGATATTTAGTCTTAATCATATCTCCAAGTTGTTGATACATTAAATCATCATGGTTTCAAACCCCATCTCAGCACTCACACAATAGTTTACAGATGTTTTATGTCAGACTTTACCTAAAGCCAAAGTTATTTCTATCATTTCCTGACACATCAACTGAATACTTATCTTAAAAGTAAAAATAAGTACTTCTAATTATCTTCTCCTAATAATGTTTGTATTTTCAGAATGTGAGTCTGTGTGCTACTTAACTTCACAATGCGTCAGATGTGTCAGAGCAGAACGGTGCTCCCCCCTCCTTCTCTCAGTCCATCTGCTGGTCCGTACCTCCAGACTTAAGTGTCTACTTATTTTAATGAATATCAATAATTATAAAACCACATTTCTTTCCCTCATGCTGGTTTAACTCTATAAAATCCATACAAATTGTGCTAAAAAGGAAACACTGCTTTTGTAATTGTTTAGATTACTTTAAGGGTTGTGTTTCAGTAAATAGTGAAAGTCAATCAAAACAAAACTAAATTTTCTTTAGAATAGTTTTTAAATTTTTAAAAAAATTATGTGAACACCCCATTCATTAAACACCCAATTTATTATTGCTACTATATCTCTTCTATTTGAGGCATGCCAAGCTCATGACTCAAAAAACGCAGCACATATAAATAATCTGTTCAGTGGTTTAGCCATTAACACTGTCCTGTGTTACACAGCAAAACCTGAATAAAAGCAACACAAAATTCAATAAATCATTTCTTTTAAAAGAAAACCATTCACCAAAGTGTTTAACGTCAACATCAATTAATCTAGTTTTAACCTATTTGTGATATATCCATCCATCCATCTTCGTCCGCTTATCCGGTGTCGGGTCGCGGGGGGAGCAGCTCCAGCAGGGGACCCCAAACTTCCCTTTCCCGAGCAACATTAACCAGCTCCGACTGGGGATCCCGAGCGTTCCCCAGGCCAGGTTGGAGATATAATCCCTCCACCTAGTCCTGGGTCTTCCCCGAGGCCTCCTCCCAGCTGGACGTGCCTGGAACACCTCCCTAGGGAGGCGCCCAGGGGGCATCCTTACCAGATGCCCGAACCACCTCAACTGGCTCCTTTCGACGCAAAGGAGCAGCGGCTCTACTCCGAGCTCCTCACGGATGACTGAGCTTCTCACCCTATCTCTAAGGGAGACACCAGCCACCCTCCTGAGGAAACCCATTTCAGCCGCTTGTACCCTGGATCTCGTTCTTTCGGTCATGACCCAGCCTTCATGACCATAGGTGAGGGTAGGAACGAAAACTGACCGGTAGATCGAGAGCTTTGCCTTCTGGCTAAGCTCTCTTTTCGTCACAACGGTGCGATAGATTGAATGCAATACCGCACCCGCTGCACCAATTCTCCGACCAATCTCCCGCTCCATTGTCCCCTCACTCGCGAACACAACCCCAAGGTACTTGAACTCCTTCACTTGGGGTAAGGACTCATTCCCTACCTGGAGAAGGCATTCCATCGGTTTCCTGCTGAGAACCATGGCCTCAGATTTAGAGGTGCTGATCCTCATCCCAACCGCTTCACACTCGGTTGCGAACCGATCCAGTGAGTGCTGAAGGTCGCAGGCCGATGATGCCATCAGGACCACATCATCTGCAAAGAGCAGCGATGAGATCCCCAGCCCACCAAACTGCAACCCCTCCCCACCCCGACTACGCCTCGATATCCTGTCCATAAATACTACAAACAGGATTGGTGACAAAGCGCAGCCCTGGCGGAGGCCAACCCTCACCTGAAACGAGTCCGACTTACTACCGAGAACCCGGACACAGCTCTCGCTTTGGTTGTACAGAGATTGGATGGCCCTGAGAAGAGACCCCTCACCCCATACTCCCGCAGCACCTCCCACAGTATCTCCCGGGGACCCGGTCATACGCCTTCTCCAAATCCACAAAACACATGTAGACCGGTTGGGCATACTCCCAGGCTCCCTCCAGGATCCTTGCGAGTGAAGAGCTGGTCCGTTGTTCCACGACCAGGACGGAATCCGCATTGTTCCTCCTCAACCCGAGGTTCAACTATCGGCCGAACCCTCCTTTCCAGCACCTTGGAGTAGACTTTACCAGGGAGGCTGAGAAGTGTGATACCCCTATAATTGGCACACACCCTCTGGTCCCCCTTTTTAAAAAGGGAACCACCACCCCAGTCTGCCACTCCTTTGGCACTGTCCCAGACTTCCACGCAATGTTGAAAAGGCGTGTCAACCAGGACAGCCCCTCCACACCCAGAGCCTTGAGCATTTCTGGACGGATCTCATCAATCCCGGGGCTTTGCCACTGTGTAGTTGTTTGACTACATCAGTGACTTCCGCCTGGGAAATCGGCGACAATCCCCCATTATCCTCCAGCTCTGCCTCTAACATAGAGGGCGTATTAGTCGGATTCAGGAGTTCCTCAAAGTGCTCCTTCCACCGCCCTATTACCTCCTCAGTTGAGGTCAACAGTGTCCCATCCTCACTGTACACAGCTTGGATGGTTCCCCGCCCCCCCTCCTGAGGTGGCGAACAGTTTTCCAGAAGCACTTTGGTGCCGACCGAAAGTCCTTCTCCATGTCTTCTCCAAACTTCTCCCACACCCGCTGCTTTGCCTCTTTCACGGCAGAGGCTGCAGCCCTTCGGGCCCTTCGGTACCCTGCAACTGCCTCCGAGTCCTCCGGGATAACATATCCCGGAAAGACTCCTTCTTCAGTCGGACGGCTTCCCTGACCACCGTGTCCACCACGGTGTTCGTGGGTTACCGCCCCTTGAGGCACCTAAGACCCTAAGACCACAGCTCCTTGCCGCAGCTTCAGCAATGGAAACTTTGAACATTGTCCACTCGGGTTCAATGCCCCCAGCCTCCACAGGGATGCACGAAAAGCTCCGCCGGAGGTGTGAGTTGAAAGTCTGTTGGACAGGGGCCTCCTCCAGACGTTCCCAATTTACCCGCACTACACGTTTGGGCTTACCAGGTCTGTCCACAGTCTTCCCCCACCCTCTGACCCAACTCACCACCAGATGGTGATCGGTTGACAGCTCTGCCCCTCTCTTCACCCGAGTGTCCAAAACACACGGCCTCAGATCAGATGAAACGATTATGAAATCGATCATTGACCTTCGGCCTAGGGTGCTCTGGTACCAGGTACACTTATGAGCATCCCTATGTTCGAACATGGTGTTCGTTATAGACAATCCATGACTAGCACAGAAGTCCAACAACAAACAACCACTCTGGTTTAGATCAGGGAGGCCGTTCCTCCCAATCACGCCTCTCAGGTGTCTCCATCATTGCCCACGTGTGCGTTGAAGTCCCCAGCAGAACAATGGAGTCCCCCCACTGGAGCCCCATGCAGGACTCCAGTCAAGGTCTCCAAGAAGGCCGAATACTCCGAACTCCTGTTTGGTGCATATGCACAAACAACAGTCAGAGTTTTCCCCCACAACCCGCAGGTGTAGGGAGGCGATCCTCTCGTCCACCGGGGTAAACTCCAACACAGCGGCGCGCTCAGCCGGGGCTTGTGAGTATCCCCACACCCGCCCGGCGCCTCACACCCTGGGCAACTCCGGAAGAAAAAAGTCCAACCCCTATCCAGGAGTACGGTTCCAGAACCGAGACTGTGCGTGAGGTAAGCCCCACCAGATCTAACCGTGGCGCTCCACCTCCCGCACCAGTTCCGGCTCCTTCCCCCACAGAGAGGTGACGTTCCACGTCCCCAGAGCCAGCGTCTGCCGCCCGGGTCTGGTCCGTCCGAGGCCCCTGGACCTTCACTGCCACCCATGTGGCATCGCACCCGACCCCAACGGTTCCTCCCACAGGTGGTGGGCCCATGGGATGGAGAGGGAGTTGCCACGTAGCTTGTTCGGGCTGTGCCCGGCCGGGCTCCGTGGCAAACCCGGCCACCAGGCGCTCGCCGACGAGCCCGCCGTCTGGGCCTGGCTCCAGACGGGGCCCCGGGCTTCCTCCGGGCAGGGTCACTCCATCTCTGCTTAGCTTTTTCATTGGGGTTTTTGAACCATTCTTTGTCTGGCCCCTCACCTGAGACCACTTTGCCTTGGGAGACCCTACCAGGAGCACAAAGCTCCAGACAACACAGCCCTCAGGTTCACAGAGACACACAAACCTCTCCACCACGATAAGGTGATGGTTCACGGAGAAGCAAATCAAAATACAAACAAAGTCTTTAGTGCAGTTTTACTAAAAAAAAAAAAAAACTCACTAGAGTACAATATTAAATTAACTGTTTTTAGGCTGAAATCTCATATGAACCTGTATTGGTTTCAATATAACCAATAAACTAAGTGTTAAACAAAAATTATGTTGTTTATTTTCTTTTTATCTTTAGTTTGCAACCCAAAGTTATACTAACCGTTGTCTGGTAGTTCTAAAAATCATTACAAATTAAAGTTTTTAGGCCTATAGAACAACCCTAAGTACTTCCAATTTGACCTCTATTTATCCAATTTGTTACCTGATATGGGAAACATATCACATTCTTATAATTCATGACAAACTATATCAAAATAATTGCTGAACTCTACATGCACAACTCCTGTTTTTCTCTTATCTCTGAGTGTGTGTGTTGCTATGGCCTTGCTGCTCTGTAAGCTTAGTCTACAGTGAGGGGTTAACCAATCACCTTACTGAGTGGCTCTGCTGCTCTCATTGTCGTTAGCATGTCATCAGGAATTTGTGCCTTTTGCACTGAGACATAATACGTTACCAGTTGGTCCTCACACAGTGGTGTGTCTGGTGGGTGTCCTCTTTACCCAAGTCCAATGTGTGGAGGTGCTGTAAACAAAATCTCAAAAAGGGTGACAGGTTAAGTCGCTTGCGCGTGCACATTCTATACCTCAGTACAATAAGCAGAGCTTTTGTCAAATGTAGGCATGTTGCATTTTGAATGCAAACCACTATACTTGAGATTTTGGTAGGAATTCTCCATTTTGGAATTATTTCAGTAAGTAGGGCTTTGGCTCCTACACTAGCTGATAGTATTCTTGATCCAAAAAGAAATCATTTGTGAACCAATGTTGCTTCACCATTGTGAAACAACCGTTTTTCCCTCAATTGTGTTTCCATGATCCTAATCATACTTTTTACACCTGGTTTTAACCCATGTGTCAACTTTGCAAAATTTAGGAAAGAAAAAGCTGGATAGCTTTCTGTTAGGAAGAATGAGCTCTACTGCTTGTACTGAGAGATGAGATGGCAGAGGTCCAAATCGGATAGCATCAGAAACACCTACAACAGAGAAGCCCACACTGCTAGAGTCTCTGGAAGAAGAACTGTTAACCTAAAAAAAAATGAAATCGGGGTTAGTGAGAGGTGTGTCAGAGAGGTCAGGTCATGGTACCACCTGTAGCTCTGCAACACCATTGTTTCTCTCGGTCAGCTGGTGTGTGGAGAAGAAAATCAGGGTTAAGAACAGTGCATCTGTTAGAGTGACATTTTGCAATCTAACAGAGTAGTAATATCTAAGGTACCTGGCCACAGAGAGTTTTATTCTTTTTCCACAAAATGTGTGACACAGAATGTGGAACAGGGCGTATTTAATGCTTCGAGCGGCAGAATCAAGTTTAGCAGAGAAATTTGCAACCGGACGGAGTTTTATCGCCATGGTGTTGCAGCAACACAGAGCCACGCAGCTCTTGTGCTTATCATCGGTCTGCATAAACTGTTTTTAGGGATCTGGCAGTCCCAGCGTCAGGGAAGACTGCAGAGCCAGTTTCATATTCACAAACGCTTCATTAGCTTCGGCAGCAAAAAGTCTTACAGGGACCTCAGGAACGTGTACAGGCATTTTAACCTGACAGGCTCAAGTAAAAAAAATCCTAATCATTAACACTAAACTGAAAAAGCTGCTATTATGTTCATTTTACATGAAATCAGCACTGTACCAAAAAACTCTCTCAAGGAAGGAAAAAGCAGATGCAGCCTTGAGAGATGTAGAAAAAACACAAGCTGGGCTCTTTAAAAAACTATATTGGTTGTGAGTCAAGCTACAACACAGTCCATATCAGTCCAAATCAGATGTGAGGTTGTCAAACTGTCATTATGTCTCTAAAGACATTCTTCATCAGGCCCTGTAGTAACATGAGCTGTGTAATGCAGGTTGTCAGGTTTCATGCAGTCAGAGGCAGGGCTGATTACAGACGCTGCCTCAGTGAGGTCATTTTAGCCACACTGTGATTAACAAATGTGGTTTTGTTAGATGCATCATTACGAGAAATTCTCAATCCATCAGGTGTTGAGGTTAAGCCAATGTTAACACTGCACATTAAATCACTACCTGAGCAAAATAAGTGGACATAAATCAGACACCAAAAAAGTTTCCCCATGTATATGAGAAAGGAACAGAAAATTGTTCTTTTACTGTTTAACCTGTATTCCCAATTGACCAAATAGAATGACCACTGCACTTCAGTGTCAAATCTTTAGCTCTAATAATCAAGTTATGTGAGTGGAACCCTTTTAACTTTACCCTCAGTAGTAGGCATTTTCTTCTAGGTTTCAGAATATAACATACTATAATGGTTTAACTGATTAGATTTTTTTTTCAGAACTTTCTAACCTATCAATTGTCCCTAAATAGCAAAAACAAAAAAACAGTGTATCAGTGCCAAGCATTTCTTCATTGCATGAAGCAAGTGTGTGTGTGTTTTTAGCACTACCTTCCTTATCAGCTTTTGGACTCAGTCAAACAGAGGGACTAGTGTTGTTCTTTGTCTGAGGTGTTTTTTGCTTTGTCTTCGGGCAATTACATACCCAATGTCCAAAGTCCTTGCAGTACAAACACTGGTCTCGGTTGTAGGGCTCATTATTTAGCCCACGGTACCCGCCTCGGCACCTTCTGGCTCGACCACGTCCGTCGTGGGAGCGGCCTTTTTCGGGTCCGCGCTCCATATGTTGCCCACCAGCCTGTTGTAACATGCAGACAAACGCTTCAAACATGGTTTTCTCACGTATTCGGTCTTTCCACCCGATGCAGAGAGTTGAGTCCGTGTCCTCTTCGTCCCTCCGTTTCTCCAACTTGTCTTTCTGAACTGATGAGGAGGTTATTGGTGTATGTGTTTTTGCAATCTTTCCCTGAATCATACCTTTAGTTTTTTCTGTACTCAGTAGCTTTAAATCCTCTTAATTTTGTCTTTTTCATTAGTTTTTTCTCTTGTTCTCCTAATTCCTGTTTGAATATTTTCAATTTGCCCGAATTTAAAGGAAAACCCAAAAATCTTCGACCAATACGGACAATCCAAACTTTTGAGCCGTATTTTCGCACCATGTCATCCACCACGGATCCCGTAGGGACGTGTGAGCCGGATCTACCCGATCCATTACCCATTTTACTGGGAAGAAGTACTTCTATCCTACTTACAATCGTCACTGTAAGGCCCGGTTTATATCTTATTTCGGAAAAACCTAACAGTTTCTGAAAAACCGTTTATTAGATTTACTTCAAAACCTAATTAGATTTGTCCCCCGAAAATCTACAAAGCAAAGTCACACCCGTGTGTGGATCAGTTTTATGGTGCAAAAATACTGCTAGAATGATCACAATTAGGCCTATGTATTTACACAAACATAAAAGACTAGGCCTACCCAAAATTAATACAAACAACCCCAAAGTGGTTATCCTATTTTAGTATCCAACGTCAGCATTTGTTTCTGGAAGTTTACTACAGCCAATTCAAATTACTCTTAATTTAATTTAAATTAGAGTGTGATCTTACCCTGCTGCGTGGAATTGCTTCCGTCTTAATAGATCAGTGTTGGGTCAGTAGAGCCCTCCGTGGTTTCTGATCCTCTCTCTCTGAATGCTTTTTGGGCAAGGTAGAGGCGAAGATCGTTGGATCTCGGATCGCGAGTCCTCAGTCAACCATGGAGTCTCTTTTATCTGACCCCTGCACATGATCTCCCATCTCGTCGCCATTTGTTATGGAAGTTTCCTTTGCAGCAGGGGGGGAAATTTTCAGTAGTTTAGTAAATTGAAACAAATAAGACAGACTGAGACTAAAACCAAGTTGGGTTTTTGTATTTTATTAAAAAAAGATATATTTGCAAATAGGATCAACATGATTTCACAAAAGGCCGCAGCCCAGTGTGGAGTCAGTTTCTCCAATGAGTGAACAAGAACACCAGGCTTATATGCATCTTCAGAGTGACAACACACACGCACTTGGATTTTTATGACGCTACAATTTTGACAGGCAATCTGATACACATGAAGACAATCAGATGAATACAAGAGACATCTTGGAGTCATCTCACCTCCTCCCTGTACGACTGTCACCCCCCCAGTTATATCTTAACTGGCATGGGAAAACATGAGATAGTTTTAGGGTGACCTATCGGTTCAGACTAACAGCTCACAAAATGTTCCAGACTTGATGTCTCACAAAGTTAGAATCAAAATCTACATGTGGAAAATGAGATAAACTCTTTCAGTATTTGTGAGAGAAGTATGAATTAAACATAAAAATTTAAGGAATTGCGCTTAAATATAATTTTCCCATTACAATCCCAAGTTGGAGACGGAGACTGGACGGTGAGGCTGGGAGAATGCAGACACAGCAGAGGAAGCAGCAGGTCAGAGCAGGAACTAGAGACAGACACAAGGTAAGTATGAGCTCAGGAAACACACAGACAATACTGGCGTTTAACTAGAACTGAGAGCCAAGTTACCACATAGGTTATAGATAACAAACTGGCACCAAAGAGGTGATCAGCCTGGGTTTAAGTATTGCAGGAGTGAATCATGTAGATGAGCTGCAGCTGTGAAGACCAGCTGTGCAGTGTTGAATGGGCCACGCCCCTTGACCTACTTTCCTCCAGACACGCCTTCAGCACTCCAGGTGGAAAAACACAGAACACACAGACAAACAGGGAAACAACCACCCAACTCAGGGTGGAGAGAGAGCAAACCATAACAAAAAGGACATTTCTCAGTTTCATTTCTATGGTTGTGGTGGTTGCATGTTATTAGTAGTATTATTTTAGTTATCACTTTACAATTACTAGGATAGTTGTCCTATTCTTGACATATCGCACTTTTAACCATCAATATGACCAAATATGTCATTGTATTGAAGATAAAGAATCTTGTATATTTATTTCTTGTAACAAGTAAAAAGACACCAGGAAGTCACATGTGTTTAATGTTTGATGTTTTTAAATTATTTTAGGTTTTTATACCAAAAACGTAAAATGTAATCACATTGGTGGGATGTCTAAGTTTGAATCTGTTCCAGATCTTACCCTGTCAATATTTAAATTGTCTTTGCAATTAATACTAGGCTAATTGAAGAATTTATTTATTTTTTAAATGCAGCTACATTATGCTGATACATTATTATCCATAACTTGGCAAAGACAGAATGAAGTGGGTTCCTAAATCTATATATATATATATATATAAGCCTAAAAGAAAATAATAAACTAGAAAATTCCGCAAGAAATTTTGACATTGTGCCTACTACTGAATAATTTGACATGATGCATATAATGTTCACCTAAAAAATAAACTATTGCAGCAAATCGGCACACTTAAGTCTAATACAGACGTGTACATGCAACACCTTTTGAAGTTGAAATCAATCCATGTAATTTGTCTTTAAAATAAGTCAAATAAGCAGTTAATGTAGACAAGTGTAGCAGCAGTACATGTTGAGCTCAAATGTTCTGATACAATTCATATAAACAAAATGAGTAACACTCCACAAAAACTCCCTTGCTTTAAGTAGTAATATCTGTTATGTTTAGCTTTATAAGATTGTGGATATTATTTAGCCGTGGCTATCCCCATAAACCCAGTATACAAGAAATTAAAATCAATGAGGTTCGGGCAAGACAACATGTTTACATCCCTAAATAAATAATTTCCAGTATTCCCTTCTAGTTATTTGCAGGAAAACACCCAAATAAAGCAGCACCCTGGTTTAAACATGCCACCACAGCAATTTAGACCTTTATATATGTAACATGCTTTTCCTACTATGACAAGTCAAAATGTCATATGTCATATCACACTAAACCAGTAGCATTAAGTAAGTAAGTAAGTAAGTAAAGTTTATTTGTAGAGCGCATTTCACAGATAAAAATCACAAAGCGCTTTACAAGATACAAACACATCAACCTGACCATACATATACAAACATACAATGTGACAATGGGGTAGACAGGGCAGGAAGACTGGGTATTAAGAAAATACAGCATGACATGAGGAGAGGGGAGGAGAACAAGGCAACTCCCAGACTATGCCCCTGATAGGGGTACAGTGTGGGAACAGGGAAAAAACACCTCAGCAACATAAGCACATAACCAATACAAGAGCACATAAGACACGCAATGGGGGAGGGGAGTGTTGGGGTGGAGGTAGTCCAGCACAGGCAAGCAGCCAGCACAGGCAAGCATCATGATACATATCTAGATAAAACAATTAAGGTTAAGCATTCTGTTGGCTATTGGTGCTACAGACAGTAGATACAATGTTTGTTAAAAGCCCTTAACAACTTGATTCAAGATAATTTTAAGGCCTGCAATTTGTAAAATTGATTTTAGGACATATTTTATACTACAAATTATGTCAAAGTTAGAATGATAAAATACAATACCAACAATTAAGACAGAACACATTTTTTTGGGATTTTTGTTTATTGCCTAGTTATGTTCTTTATGAATACATACATTTCAGTTGCATGTCCAGACTTTTATTACTGGGGTGGCCCAAGTTGGGCACCAATTAATGGCATGAAGTGTGAGTGGGCACACACAAACACTTAACAGATGATAGACCTACAAATAACAACACTGTGGCAACACACAAATGTAATATAAAGCTTCCAAACTTTATTCCTAAAGTCTTAAAGAAAGTGTAGCTCCAATAGTAGGCCACATACTGTACATAATAAAACGATGCACATTAAAAAAACAATCACAGTATGAATTACCAACAAAATAAAAATAACAAAACCTGTGTGGACAAAATATTATGCCAAACTTAAAATCTACATACAACACAATATAAAGTAAGGTTTTCGCTCTGACCAGGCAGATGGGTTAATAGACCTACTAATCAACAAATGTTAAAGTATGTTATTGTCAAGTTAAACAAAAAATATAAAAAGTGCTAGATTAATGGTAAGTGTAGTTCCAAAAGTCAGCCACATAAAAAAAGAAACAATGCACATTCCTAAACAAAATCACAGTTTTAAGTATTAACACAATTAAAATAAGTCTGTCTGAACAAAATTGTGTGGAAAAACATTGTGCCAAAATTAAAATCCACAATAAAAAAAAATATATGAACTACTTCCCACATGTGACAGGGTAGATAAATAGCCATACCAATCACAATACAACATGTTTAACAATGTTAATGTAAAGTCAAAAAAAAATTATTAAATCGAAATTATTGAATGCTAGATAATTGGTTATCAACAGGTGAAGTCTTTAAAAAAATTTTGCTCCAAAGGTAGGCTGGATGCAGAATAAAACAATGCACATTCAAAAATACAGTCACAATATAAAGAACAAAATAAAAATAAATCAGCCTGTGAAAACAAAATACCATAATGATAAAATGGTACAATACTTAAAATCTAATACAGATGACCACTTCCTGATACGTTTTAAGCTGGCAAACAATTTACTACAGCAAATCAATGTCCTTATGGAGATAGTGTCCACAATTAATCACATTCACACACAAGAACAGAAGATATTAATTCCATTTTTCACCATTACCCTTATCTGTTCAATAATGTTAAACAATGTGTGCTCAATAATGTTAATGAGATGTAATAACAAAAAATAATAGTTGAATGCTAGATTAATGGTTCTTAACTGGGATTTGGGGTATACAGGCCTCCTTGATTTCCTTTTCTTAATTTTAATAAGCAATGGTTTCACTGTGAGTTGTACTTGTAGATACATTTATAACAGTCAGGTAAATCTGCAACAGATAACAAAAAAAAATCAATAAAAGTGGATAACAAATGTTAAAAAAAGATTATATTGCATAAAAAGAGTATAAAAACATATTTACAGCTAGGGCTACAGGATTGACATTCAACCCTATAATTTGTCTTACATGTCATTAGTTTTTATGAGGTGTGTTTTTCCATCAAACTGCCCTCCACACCTTTTTTTCACTTTGTACAGTTCATGCGTCAGTGCTTGTGTATACACTTAACTAATATATTATATTTACACTGCAGATAAATGAATAGGAGAAAGTTTGGCAAGTTTTCCACATCCAACAACAAAATCAAAAAACAAAAACTCCTTAAAGTGGATGAAAAATGTTTATAAAAGATTAAATGGCATAAAAAGAATATAAAAAACAAACACATACAGCTAGACCTACAGCATTGGACCCTGCAGTCTGTCTTACTTATCGTTTGATCATGTTTTTATGAGGTGTGTTTGAAATTCCATCACAGTCAGTTACTGGATACCACACTTATTTTCACGCTGTACAGTTCATGTCTCAGTGCTTGTGTTGCACTTTTGTGTCCAATCAACTACCTTAGTTTTCATACTGGATGTCATATGCCAGGAGTCCATTAATCGCAAAACCAAGGTAGAAAGAAACCTTTTCTCTACTGAAACCATGTCGTATTCCACCAATAAGAGCAGGACGAACAGGGATTTTCAGTGTGCCATAATTGGCGAACACCTGTCCTTCCTCAGTGATTCCAGTGACTCGATGAAGGCGACTAGTGATTTGCTGTTCCTTAAATATGTCGCCATTCCACCACAGTTGTGCCAAGATATCACGAGGAATTTTAGGCAGAAAGGTCTCATCCAATTTAGGTTTAGAAACAAACCTATCAAGTCCATCTCCTTTTCCTAAGTAGAAGTGGGCAATAGTGCTCCTCTTTCGAAAGATTTTTGACAGATGTTTGCGGGATGAGTTTCGAATTGCTTTCACATAAGTCAATATGTCAATATCGGTGTTTTTCTCAGTTGGACTTGGCCAGAATAACAACAGAGCCAGGTAGTACGGGTCTGGGAAAGGATACCGAAGTCCTACATCTTGCAGTGTTTTCAAAAGTAAATCAGAGAGTTGGCTGTAACTCTTGATATGTTTAGATTTTGGTTTCAAAAGGTAAAGAACTATGTTTGACAAAATGTAATTGATTGTTTCCTTCGACTTTTGTTTTTTGTTGAATTTTTGTAAGAATGCATAGCATTCTGTGATCCTCTCAATCTCTTCTGCAGGTTTGTCCAAATGTTGAAGAATCCCTGGAAATGTATCTGCTTGTTTCTTTTCAAGAAACAATCTTCGGTCTTCAATATCGATTTCCAAAATGAGATTAGGATTGTTTTGCCGTTCTTTTTTCATTTCTTCTGGTGCCGTGCAAAAAAGAGTTCCATACTTTTTAAAAAGACCACAGACGGTACGATGATTCTTTGAATCAAATTCTGAATTGTTCACTTTTGTATACGTGAAGTAACGGTTAACAAGGTCAAATGTTTCTTTTACTTCAGTTTTCAAACTGAGGAGAAACGGTTCATGCTCTTTTATGATCTCCACGTATCTGTTGTTAATCTCATTCTCTTCTTTATGCACGCTGGTGATTGGCATTTTTTGTTGAAGGAAACTCTGGAAGTACTTCTTCCTCATCGGATCATTTCCCTCAAAGAATGGCAATCTGCTCAATATGTCAAATACCAGAAAGGCAATTTCCAGCACACCCACATAACCATAGACACTATATGATTTTCTTTGGTAGTCATCTGATGCATCATCAGCAACATCCTCCTCTGGTTGGTCCTCTGTATTTGCCAGCTCTTGAGCCCTTTTAAATGCTCTGATAGCATTATCGGCTGTTTTAATGTTTGTGTTTAAGTCTTCTGGATTGTGTGATGTTTCCTGCTTTTCTCTTTTGTTGTTAGATATTAAATTGCTTTTGTGAATCTGCCCAATTGTGTCCAAAGTGAATGGGTTTTCTTTAATGTTCTTGGCAGTTTCAGCCCATTTTGTAGCCTCTTGGAAGTCACTCTCTTTGATATACAAATATCTCGCCAGTGCCTGAGGAATAGATGCACTTGTCAAAAACCTGGATGATGCTTTCACAAAGATTTGTTGGACAGTTTTCTCCCTTCCTGGTTGTGGATTTTGTCTATGAGAGGAGAAAATAGTTCTCTCCCTACTCCATCTTTCTGCTGCCTTTCAATCAACATTTGTTGAATTGAGTCTCTGTGTTTGGCAACTCCAACATTGAAGAACAGATCACAATGAAGAATATCCATAGTGATATCATTTACTTTTAAAAAGCAGCTTCTCTCCAACTCTTCCAGGCATGCCGATGCTATGCGGTGATGAAGGATTCGGATCCCTTTGTATCCTCCCCATTCTTCAACTTTGTCTATGATGAGAACGTTTGAATATCGCTTCATTCTGTCCATTATTCTGTAATCACTATCCTCTTTCCAGTGAATCATTTTTATCCCCAAAAAATCTTCACAGAGTGAGAGAGAGATTTCAGATGCTGCCACATAGGTGTTCAGTAACGCTAGGAAGCCAAACAGTTGGGCTTCCTTTGAGTTGAAATCAAAGTTCTCTAGTGTGTCACGGGCAAGTTTATCAATGTATTTTTTGTCAAAATTGCTCTTCATGATCATGAAGCTGTAAAAGTGTTCAGGTTTTTCATGTGTTATTTCGAGCTCTTTGAGTTTTTTCTCAAAATGATTTTGTTCTTCTTCAGTCAGTGAAGCAGTAATGAATTGACTTGGATTGTGTTGTATGTATTGCTCCTTTGGGTTATGGGAACGAACACAGTTGAGGATGATGACTTTGCAATTTTTTTCCACATTTATGTTACAGTAATCCTCTACAGCTTGACGGATGCTGCTTACAAGTTCATAATGATTCTCTGTTTCCTTCGAGTCATCAACTAACAGCAAAACTGGAGAAAGTCTCTTGCTTTCAAGATTCATGAGTTTAACAACTTGGATGGCAACGTCTGCTTTTGGATGTGTATTGTCTTTCAACACGGCACATCTGCACTCTTGACGAAGATCCCACATCAAATGCATTGCTAAGGTGCTACCACCACAGCCTGGGTGGTGAAACAGATTGAACAGAATGCACATGTCTTTTGAAGCTCTCAACTGAGACGTAATCATCTTCTTCACATTTTCATACTTGTCCCGCTTGACAAATGGCTTGTCTTGGTCTTTGTCACAGAAGTAGAAGTTCCACCATTTCACTTTGCCTCCTCTGTAGAATTCTTCCTCAACTTTGATTCTGAAGTCATTAAACTCTGAACTTTTTTCATCATAAATGTTTTCACACTGATTCAGACATAATACATCTAGAGCTGTCAATAAGTCTTCGTCCTTCTGCTTTAGAACAACACAACTGGAGTCAGAAGAGGGGAGCAGCCTTCCAGATGGCTGATTGAATGGTCCCAGTGCCATTACTGTTCCATTGACCTCGCTGAGGGTCAGCTCACATATAGATCGTGGGTCGATGTCGGAGCCACACTTTTCTTGTATCATCTCCCTCCATTTTTCATACTTGCTCCGAGATGCACTAATAGTAATGATGCTTTCCTCTTCAGTCTGTTTTATAAAGGCCTTGTAGATCTCAAAGATTGGGTCTTTCTCAGTGTCTACAGGTGAAAGTAGGAGGAATATGATGAGGCATCTTCCAGCGAGAAAAACCTCAGGGTTGCAAACAAATGAAACCAAGTTTTCTACACCTTTGCAAGATTTCTTCAGCCAGGTGTTATAGTCTAACTCCTTGTCTGAGTCACTGTCAAGGTCATTTCTGCCATTGCAGAAGACCCAGCTGGTCTGTTTGTAGAGATTAAGGCTCTTAATCACTGAGTCAGTCTGCCCTTGATATTGTGATGGGGTGTGCTTATTGGCCACCCTTGATTCACTGTAGGAATGACACAGTCCACCTGGAGCAACAGAGCTGGGGTCAAAGTCTAACACACAGAACAGTTTCAACTTACTCAAAAACTGGAGATACTGCAATTGTTCTGGACTGCTTTTGTTCACAACAACAACAAATCTGCCATAGTTGTCCAGTGAGTTCCCACCACAAGTTAACAAATTCTTTAATTTGACTCCCTGGTTTGGTTCTTTCTTCAAAACGTCCTTTGAGAGACACTGCTGCTTCAGTTGACCTGTATGAACAGTAAAATAAATGCATTATTGGGAAAAAGAAATTTACTTCTGAGGAATTTACTATTCTATTTGTTGTATTAAGTAAAACCAATAATGTGTCTGTCTACCTTCTGACTTCCCTACTACTGTCTGTTGCTCTCTATTTTAACCCTATTGGTTCCTACTAATAAAAAAGAAAACACCTCACAATATAATTAAATAATAAAAAGCCTTGGTAATTTCCTAAAACAGCAGGTGTGTGCGAGATTAAGTCAGAATAAACAACAGTGTGTTCATTGTGATGAAGGAACACAGACGAAGAAGGTTCATCAGGCTTTGAATACACAAGAAATCCTTGATTGTAGGAACATTTTCAGTTTCAGGGTTTTGGAATTTGTTAAAAGTAGTAATCTTAAAGATTTAATAAAATTTGTGAGTTAGTAAGTGTCAGCAAAATAAGACAGAAAACTTAACAAAATAATGCAGATCCTCAACTAAATATTTACTAAAAAAAAACTTTTCAAGTTAATGCATCTTCACTTTTGAACAAATATTTATTTTGATGTCTTACCCGTCTTGTTTTCCAGCTGACGAGCAAGTTCACGCTGATTGATATCTTTTAGAATGTCTTTTGTGACTCGTAAAGCCTCCTTCTCTCCATAGTTGTTAATGATTAACTTAGCGGTGTCGTTGGTGTCCTTGTCCTCGAGTCTACTCCGAGAAATAGGTTTACAGTTGGAGTTAGTGTATTCTTGTAAATAGAAATGAAAACTTTTTACATCCTCTTTTGAAAGGTTGTCTAGGGTTTCCTTGATCTCCACAGTGATGTTGTATTTGGCTTCTGGGGCTGTGGTCTGCAGGAAGAAAGAAAGTAGTGTGAACTTTACAAAGGGATTGTAAAAAAAACTTATTTTTTCATCTTTTCATTTTACTATTATTTTCGAATTGTTCTATTAACAGGCTGTATGCAATATTTCATATACCACAAAGTATAAAACAACAAAAACTTTACCACCACAGTTTCTTTTCTCCTGGCCCCCAAGTCCTTTGGCTTCTGCTGCTGAATTTCCTTCTTCTCTGAAGCTTCTTTAAATGGCAGCTGAGACTTTTCCAATTCTTTTTCCACCAGTTTGTCTGTTTTTGATTCAATTTTGTTTCGTGATTCTGCTTGTTTGGTTTCTATGGCCTGAGCCAGACTCAGTTCAGGTTGAGTGGGTCCTGGAGCTTCTGTTTGATCCGTGCTGGTGTGAACGATGGGTTGCAGTGTCGGTTCTGGCTTCTCGTTCAAATGACGGAGTTCTGCCAAAATCCTTACAGCAGGACCACTTTTCACTTCCATGTCCAGAAAATCCTGCTTCTTGAAGCAAACAAGGCAATCTCCAGACACATCTTCTTCTTCGAGCCGTTCTGCATATTTGCTGTATACCTTCACATGCTGCAGTAACCACTGGGTCACCTGCTCCTTTGTCCAGTTTTTCACATATGCTGGGAACTGTGACTCATGTTGTGATCCTTTTTTCAGACTTTCTAGATAAGCTGTGATTTTTACAGCAGGACCATGTTTTATACCCATATCCAATATATCTGTCTTTTCAAATTCTACTAAACTCTCTCCAGACACTTCTTCTTCACAGAATCTGTCTGCACAAGTCTCATGAACTTTGACCTCTGTCATCAGCCACAGATGGACATCTTCCTCGGTCCATTTTTTAAAAGTCTTTGTTGTTGTCATTTTGGATCAACTAAAAATCAAACAGTCGAGAAAAACATTAAGATAACGAAAGGCAGTTATAAAGTATCAAATCCTTGGCCTTTCAGTAGAAAATGAACAAAAAGCACTTGCACTATGCATTTGAGTTTAAAAGGACCTTAAGTGTTCTCACAGGTTAAAATGATCCCCCAACATTGTGTTTACTCAGTACATAAGCGAAAACTGGACTGTAAAAGGAAGTCTTGTTTGTTCCCAGGTAATTACTAGGATGTTACCATTAAACTTGTAATAGATTACTCGGTAGCCCTTTACATTACTCTTCTGGTAGTTTCTGTGTAATAAACATAAATACGTGCTGCAAAAATAGTACATGCATTGCTTTCTTGCACAGTACTTAGCTTTTACCATGACTACTAACATTGCTGTTAGCGTGTATACAGTCGTAAACAAACAAGTTTTTTAATACCTTAAACATTCTTTTTTAACAAAATTGTTACTGATATAGGATATTTAACATGTTCACTGTCCAATAGATGAACTTACTGCATTGCCTCTATGATGCTTTCCAGTGGATGTAAGTGGATTAATGTGTAATGTCTAATATTTTTCACATTGTTGTTATGTGATGATGTCACTTCTGGTTTGGTACTTCCGGTTCCGCCAATTCATGTTTATTGCAGAAAAGCAGTGCATGCTCTGACAATCCGCTGGCATCCACTGGAAAACCTCATAGAGGCAATGCCATAAGTTTATCTAATTGACAGTGAACATGTTAAAGAGCCTATACTACAACACTACAAGCCTTATTGTCTAATTAGCTTTCAGTATATAATAAATGTTTATGGCTATTTATCTTTGAGAATGTGCAGCATTATGAGAGCTTTTTTGTTTGTTTCTCACTCAGCTCTTACGGTGTGTTCATAAATATGATAATTGTTACTGTGTGTAAGTGTAAGTAGTCTATTGTAAATAAAATCTTAATAGACCTTCAGTTGGAGAGTTTGCCATTGCTAGCCGGGAATACTACACATCCTAGACACCTGAGTTGCCCTAACATTTTTTTGTTCATTCCTACTTGCTTTTTTATTGAATTTACTGTGCATGTCTTTTATATATTTATAATGTAGTCTTTAACGGTTTTTAATTGATTGTAATAAAAAAAAAATGCTTTGTAAATAAAGATATTATAATTGTTGTTGAAATTTTTAAGTGCTGAGTTTACAGCTAACAGCAACTTAATGCAATATTGTCTGTGGCTTTTGTTTGATATCTACTGTAGCTAGCATACTAAAGACAACAAGGCCCAAAGTCCTAATTATCTGACTCCAATTACTCTAATTCCTGCGCGTCTGTTGATGGGACTTATGACACCAGAACTCAAAAAGCAAGACCTTTTCTTGCAGGGCGGTGACCTCCTCTGTCTCTAGGCAGAAACTATCTTCATATACCACACAAATCAGGGTTGGGGCTTCTTTGTGGTGTAACAAACTTCCTCTTCTTGTTCTCATAACCATTAAAAATACACATTTATGCCATATGAAGCCCATACTATTTCCATGACTTAAGCTTTAACCTTCTGTGCATCAAGAGATCACCCGGAGTACTTTTAACCACTTCCTCAGTTTGAATGCACACAGCTCTTTTACAACGAGCACATACACACAAACCCTTAATAAAATATTCATACAATACATTATGAGTAGTTAGCACATATTCATGTTTATTACACAAAACTTACAGAAGTGTAATGTTAAGTGCTACTACTTGCGAGTTTGATGGTAATATCCTGGTTATATCCTAGGAACAAACAATCTTCCTTTTACAGTCCAGTTTCAACTTATTTAATGAGTAAGTATTCATGTCTTTCATAGTTATTTTGTGAAACCGTTATGGTACAAGTTGGTGTTGACCGCACAAACAAAGTGAGTAATATATTAAAAGATATAATTTTGTTTTTAAATCCTTAATTGTATGCTTTACTTTTCTTGCCGTCTGTGCTTGTCAGCCACCACCCATTCTGATAGATAGTGTGGGGTTCAGATACTACACTTACATTTCTGTGGTAATGTACAGTCATGTCTACATCTGAATAGTGTTAGAATACTGTTTTACTCTACCTCTACCTTTACTTCACCAACTGATACATTGAGCCATTTCCTGTCAGAAGTTTTTGACACCTAAATAATAACCAAGATGATACCACAGCAGCTGACATATTTACAATTCACAATGTGAGATTTAATGGAAGTCATTGTTCAGTTTTTACATACACAAAAGCTTATTTCAAAGCATACAAAGAATGAGCAGCCAGTTAATGTCTCACCTTTTGATGTTCCTGTATGTCTCACCAGACTGGATTTTAGCTGCTGGTCATCTCTCCTGGAGAGGTGTGATGTTATTCTGAACAGAAACTGACCAGTCTTCTATTTACTAAAACCTTTGCTGAGAGAAATACTGCACTAAACACTGGAAGTTATATGCGTACTGTCTCTACTTCCCTGTTGCACCACTTCCGTGACAAGCAAGAATGTAGCCCACCCTCTTTTTTTCTTTAACTTTATTGAATACAAAGATTCACACAGGCAGTTGTATAACATTAGTTCATTACAATACAACTGAGAACGCCACAAATACTGATCAAATCTAATCTAAAATAAACAAACCTAATAAGTGAGAGAGTATTGCTTAGAACAGTCCCATAATGTTTAAATGCTTCAAAAACAAAGAGAGATTTTAATTCAATTAATAAATCTGTTGATTAAAAAGGAACATTATGAGGACTAAAGATGTTTGTGGAATAAATTTGAGTTTCATATGTAATTTATTTATCATTCATTTAATTATCAAAATCACATTTTCACAGAAACTCAATACCACAACATTTTCTAAAGATTGCAGAGGGGTTTTGACCAATATACAATACATGACTAACCATTTTAGCTTTAAAGTGCCATTTCTTATGGCTGTATCAAACCATCAAGATGTCATATGCATTGTTGTATACACATTTCTCCAAAATGTTGTCCAGTGTATATGATATAGTTGGACAATTTCGGACCTTCACTTGAATTAATTGTTTTATGGGGAATCACTTTTAAAATTTAAAATATTTACATATATCACACCCATCTTTTAAATTCTATCCTTTTTGCCAACCAATTTATTTATTATTAAGCAAATTTAAATAAGGCAAACACATTTAAGAAATACACAATAAAGAATTATTAAAAAAATAACTGAAATGACTTAAAGAGTTAGAGGAAAGGGCAGGCTATATCTATCCTAAACAGTAACTTCTGCAACTTTGTTGTAGCTTTGTGCCATAACTAAATAATATTTTGCTGTGTTCTGTTTGAACTGCCTTCTATCCGAAGAGCATCTATTTGTGATAATTTAATTTAAATTATACTAGCATTTTCAGGTCATTTCAGAAAGAGAACACAAAACAAACAGGATAAAGGCAGAATCTAATCTTTCTATTGCTCTTTGGTTCACCAAACAACTGAATGGTACAAGACAGCCACCCTGTGGACATCAATGGGATAGACTTAGTTTTTGGTGTCTGCAAACATCTATGTGGCTGAACACAAGAGTAGAATAATGTTTTGCAATAAAACCACAATGTCGCCAGTGGAGAAGACCGTCTGGTTAATGCAGCAGTTAAGGCATTGTATATATCTATATATAGTGTTTCAATAGAACTGAACTTACCATTAAGTCATTAATTATATATTTTTCTGTTGCTATAAAACAACTGAATCTGTATGAAATAGAGTTTAAACCACCTTATAAATGCTACCTATATTTATATTATTTAGACATGTATTTTACTCAGATATGTTATATAGTGTGTTATATAGTGTGTGTATTCTGTGGGAAAGGAGTGAACATTTAATGATAAGAGCCATAGGAATGTGTGTACTTATGCCTGGTCAAAAGTTCACGAAGAACGGAATAGCAAGAACGAGACAGGAGACATCTGCCTGACAGGGGGCATGGAGACAGCAAACCCCCCCACATCCTGAGGACACAGAGGAGGACTGAACCCAGAGAGAGAATAAAAAGGATTGGAACTTCGTAACTATTGCTCATAACTTGGTGGACACGACCAGTCACACTTATGGCCTGCATGTTTTGGCCAGCATGTGTATTTGTATATTTTAAAATGCTGTTACTAAAGAAGTGTTAACCTTATTTAAACGTCTCAGTAATTCTTCAAGGTTTCTGGTCTTTTGGGTCATCACGAACAAATACACTGGAGATTAGAATTTAGAGAGATTATTGGAGTCAGATTTTCTGGCTTTTGAGGTTTCCACTTTTAATATTAATCAGAAACTAAAACAGCACAGCGGTTTATAATGACAGACTTTTACAACTCTGGAAAGTTATAACTGCAGAAATAATTTTATTTTCCGTAGTGACAATCACAAGGTAAACATTATATACAGGTTATAAAGTAATCTTCCAGGAACATACCTTGGCATGTATTTGATTAGTCAACACAGTCAGATGCCAGTTGTTATTGCATTGCTTTGTGAAAGAACTTTGGCCATGCCAGCAGCTGCATGTCTGTACGGATATATTGGTCCAACATTTTGGTCCAGGCCGAAATATCTCAACAACTATGAGATGGATTGTTCTGTGAAAGTGTGTACAGTTAAAATCAATCAATGAGTCTCATTCTGTTTGGCTGCCACTGCAGTATTAGGATAACTAGTCAAAGCATGATGGTAAATGTATTTTGACATTTACGAAACAAAGACAGCATTTTTTCTTTTTTTTACGTTTTGTTTTGGATGGTGACTCTGAGTTCTCTGTGTTCTCCTCACTTTCAGCAGAACTTGTTTCACTCTGCTTCGTTCCTGTGTGAACAAAAGAATGAATACATTAATGTTTAAGTTACTGTAATGATAAGAAAGCAAATCAATAGTTATAGCCAGGGAAAATACGTTTCGGAAAATATGTGTTTCATCTAAATTTATGTTGATTCAGAAGTTATTGGACCCGTCCAGTTTACAACTAGTAGAACTATTCAGAGGTTATTGGACCCGTCCAGTTTAACAACAAGTAGAACTATTCAGAGGTTATTGGACCCGTCCAGTTTAACAACAAGTAGAACTATTCAGAGGTTATTGGACCCATCCAGTTTAACAACAAGTAGAACTATTCAGAGGTTATTGGACCCGTCCAGTTTAACAACTAGTAGAACTATTCAGAGGTTATTGGACCCGTCCAGTTTAACAACAAGTAGAACTATTCAGAGGTTATTGGACCCGTCCAGTTTAACAACAAGTAGAACTGTTCAGAAATGATTGGACCCGTCCAGTTTAACAAAAAGTAGAACTATTCAGAGGTTATTGGACCCGTCCAGTTTAACAAGTAGAACTATTCAGAAGTTATTGGACCCGTCCAGTTTAACAACAAGTAGAACTATTCAGAGGTTATTGGACCCATCCAGTTTAACAACCAGTAGAACTATTCAGAGGTTATTGGACCCGTCCAGTTTAACAACCAGTAGAACTATTCAGAGGTTATTGGGCCCGTCCAGTTTAACAACCAGTAGAACTATTCAGAGGTTATTGGACCCGTCCAGTTTAACAACCAGTAGAACTATTCAGAGGTTATTGGACCCGTCCAGTTTAACAACAAGTAGAACTATTCAGAGGTTATTGGACCCGTCCAGTTTAACAACCAGTAGAACTATTCAGAGGTTATTGGACCCGTCCAGTTTAACAACCAGTAGAACTATTCAGAGGTTATTGGACCCGTCCAGTTTAACAACCAGTAGAACTATTCAGAGGTTATTGGACCCGTCCAGTTTAACAACCAGTAGAACTATTCAGAGGTTATTGGGCCCTTCAAATTAACAACAAGTAGAACTATTCAGAGGTTATTGGACCCGTCCAGTTCAACAACCAGTAGAACTATTCAGAAGTTATTGGGCCCGTCCAGTTTAACAACAAGTACAACTATTCAGAGGTTATTGGACCCGTCCAGTTTAACATCAAGTAGAACTATTCGGAGGTTATTGGGCCCGTCCAGTTTAACATGAAGTAAAACTATTCAGAGGTTATTGGACCCGTCCAGTTTACAACTAGTAGAACTATTCAGAGGTTATTGGACCCGTCCAGTTTAACAACAAGTAGAACTATTCAGAGGTTATTGGACCCGTCCAGTTTAACAACAAGTAGAACTATTCAGAAATTATTGGACCCGTCCAGTTTAACAACAAGTAGAACTATTCAGAGGTTATTGGACCCGTCCAGTTTAACAACAAGTAGAACTATTCAGAGGTTATTGGACCCGTCCAGTTTAACATCAAGTAAAACTATTCAGAGGTTATTGGACCCGTCCAGTTTACAACTAGTAGAACTATTCAGAAATTATTGGACCCGTCCAGTTTAACAACAAGTAGAACTATTCAGAGGTTATTGGACCCGTCCAGTTTAACAAGTAGAACTATTCAGAGGTTATTTGACCCGTCCAGTTTAACAAGTAGAACTATTCAGAGGTTATTGGACCCGTCCAGTTTAACAAGTAAAACTATTCAGAGGTTATTGGACCCGTCCAGTTTAACAACAAGTAGAACTATTCAGAGGTTATTGGACCCATCCAGTTTAACAACCAGTAGAACTATTCAGAGGTTATTGGACCCGTCCAGTTTAACAACCAGTAGAACTATTCAGAGGTTATTGGGCCCGTCCAGTTTAACAACCAGTAGAACTATTCAGAGGTTATTGGACCCGTCCAGTTTAACAACCAGTAGAACTATTCAGAGGTTATTGGACCCGTCCAGTTTAACAACAAGTAGAACTATTCAGAGGTTATTGGACCCGTCCAGTTTAACAACCAGTAGAACTACTCAGAGGTTATTGGACCCGTCCATTTTAACAAGTAGAACTATTCAGAGGTTATTGGGCCCGTCCAGTTTAACAACCAGTAGAACTATTCAGAGGTTATTGGGCCCGTCCAGTTTAACAACCAGTAGAACTATTCAGAGGTTATTGGACCCGTCCAGTTTAACAACCAGTAGAACTATTCAGAGGTTATTGGACCCGTCCAGTTTAACAACCAGTAGAACTATTCAGAGGTTATTGGACCCGTCCAGTTTAACAACCAGTAGAACTATTCAGAGGTTATTGGGCCCTTCAAATTAACAACAAGTAGAACTATTCAGAGGTTATTGGACCCGTCCAGTTCAACAACCAGTAGAACTATTCAGAAGTTATTGGGCCCGTCCAGTTTAACAACAAGTACAACTATTCAGAGGTTATTGGACCCGTCCAGTTTAACATCAAGTAGAACTATTCGGAGGTTATTGGGCCCGTCCAGTTTAACATGAAGTAAAACTATTCAGAGGTTATTGGACCCGTCCAGTTTACAACTAGTAGAACTATTCAGAGGTTATTGGACCCGTCCAGTTTAACAACAAGTAGAACTATTCAGAGGTTATTGGACCCGTCCAGTTTAACAACAAGTAGAACTATTCAGAAATTATTGGACCCGTCCAGTTTAACAACAAGTAGAACTATTCAGAGGTTATTGGACCCGTCCAGTTTAACAAGTAGAACTATTCAGAGGTTATTTGACCCGTCCAGTTTAACAAGTAGAACTATTCAGAGGTTATTGGACCCGTCCAGTTTAACAAGTAAAACTATTCAGAGGTTATTGGACCCGTCCAGTTTAACAAGTAAAACTATTCAGAGGTTATTGGACCCGTCCAGTTTAACAACAAGTAGAACTATTCAGAAGTTATTGGACCCGTCCAGTTTAACAACAAGTAGAACTATTCAGAAGTTATTGGACCCGTCCAGTTTAACATCAAGTAGAACTATTCAGAGGTTATTGGACCCGTCCAGTTTAACATCAAGTAGAACTATTCAGAGGTTATTGGACTCGTCCAGTTTACAACTAGTAGAACTATTCAGAGGTTATTGGACCCGTCCAGTTTAACAACAAGTAGAACTATTCAGAGGTTATTGGACCCGTCCAGTTTAACAACCAGTAGAACTATTCAGAGGTTATTGGACCCGTCCAGTTTAACAACAAGTAGAACTATTCAGAAATGATTGGACCCGTCCAGTTTAACAACAAGTAGAACTATTCAGAGGTTATTGGACCCGTCCAGTTTAACAACAAGTAGAACTATTCAGAAATGATTGGACCCGTCCAGTTTAACAACAAGTAGAACTATTCAGAAATTATTGGACCCGTCCAGTTTAACAACAAGTAGAACTATTCAGAGGTTATTGGACCCGTCCAGTTTAACAACAAGTAGAACTATTCAGAGGTTATTGGACCCGTCCATTTTAACAAGTAGAACTATTCAGAGGTTATTGGGCCCGTCCAGTTTAACAACCAGTAGAACTATTCAGAGGTTATTGGGCCCGTCCAGTTTAACAACCAGTAGAACTATTCAGAGGTTATTGGACCCGTCCAGTTTAACAACCAGTAGAACTATTCAGAGGTTATTGGACCCGTCCAGTTTAACAACCAGTAGAACTATTCAGAGGTTATTGGACCCGTCCAGTTTAACAACAAGTAGAACTATTCAGAGGTTATTGGACCCGTCCAGTTTAACAACCAGTAGAACTATTCAGAGGTTATTGGGCCCGTCCAGTTTAACAACCAGTAGAACTATTCAGAGGTTATTGGACCCGTCCAGTTTAACAACCAGTAGAACTATTCAGAGGTTATTGGCCCTGTCCAGTTTAACAACCAGTAGAACTATTCAGAGGTTATTGGACCCATCCAGTTTAACAACAAGTAGAACTATTCAGAGGTTATTGGACCCGTCCAGTTTAACAACCAGTAGAACTATTCAGAGGTTATTGGACCCGTCCAGTTTAACAAGTAGAACTATTCAGAGGTTATTGGGCCCGTCCAGTTTAACAAGTAGAACTATTCAGAGGTTATTGGGCCCGTCCAGTTTAACTCCACATAATGTTTTGTTGATGTAGTTTGTCAAAATGTTCGCTTTCTTCTGAGTCAACTATTAAACGAACAGCTCCACGAAAAACGTCACAGCAGTGGGTCCGTTCTAATTGGACAACGTTCAACTTGTCAGTTCTGTCGGGGGAGGGGCGGATAGACCTGCCCCAACTGCTAAAAAGGAAACACTGTAATATACAAATATTTAGGAATATTTGATTATGAACAGCTAAAGGACAAGTTGCACGTTTCTTACCATTGTCACTGTCAAGCTGAGAAGCAAGATCACGCTGATTAATCTTTTGGAGAATTTCCCGTGTGACTGATAACGCATCTTCGCGTCCATAGTATTCAGCCATTAACGTAGCGATGTCTTTGGCGTCCTTGTCCTCCAGTTTGCTCCGGGGAATGGGTTCAAGGCCTTTTGCCTTGTGATTATTGAGTTGGAATTTAAAAGATTTTAGCCTTCCTTTCCCAAGTTTATCCAGGGTGTTTTTAATTACCACAGTTGGGTTCTGCAGAAACAGAACAGGAGAAATTAGTTGGACAGGTTCCTTTCATATCTGTTTATGCATTTTAGCTATTGAATTTCTTCTGCCTGGCACATATTACGTAGTTAATATGTTTTTAATTAAACTACAAATACAATGACAGCAATATGTCTGTGCTGTTGTTATACTCAAAAGACACATCAGCAGTCAGTATGTTGTATTTCTATTTGATATACAAACAAAGAGTTGTATTCCTATAGGCTGTTTTATGCTTCTGCGTCAACTCCACGCCGTAGCTACGCCGTCGCTCCTACGGCGTCGTGACCCTTTCGGAGTTCTGCGTCGGGGTTGCTTTGCATCACGGTGCATTTCACCACCATAAGGCTAGGGGTTGTCACCTGTGTCTGTGTCGCTCACCACCAAAACGGTACTCAGAATGGCAAACACCCATAGACCTTTGTGCTAAAATATGAATCTTATTTGTTTGGCCTTTTCTTGCTTTGATTTTGTCAAAAGTATCGAGAAATAGACCCAGTAAAATCCATGATTGACCTAGTTACTGTAACCAGAAACGGCGATGCAGAGGGGTCTATGGGGGTTCGCTGCAGAAGCATAAATAAGCCTTAAGTCTAATATATCTTTGTGCAAGCAATTACAACTTCTCCTGTCTATACTTCTTTAATGAACCTCTCTGTACTACTCTAATGAACAATAGTTGCCTTCAATATTATCATCATTTTGCTGTTAAACTGTTGTCTTTTTGTTGTTTTTGTGATCATTGTGTTCTGTTTCTGTTTTTCTGATGGTGGTATAGCACTTTGGTCAACTGTTGTTTTTAAATGTGCTCTACGAATAAATTTGGATTGGATTTGGAACTTTGACCTCTGTCAGCCTGTTGTGGACGTCCTCTTCGATGCGTGTTTCAATGTCATCTTCGTCTTCTGTTGATGTTTCAATGACGACTTCTTCTTTAGTCCGTGTTTCAATCTCAGCTGGTGGCTCAGTTGTTGACCGGCTCATTTTGTATCAACTAAAAATTAAATAAAGAAACAGAAAAGTAGCATGAAAGATGGGCTGATGGGCCAACATGGCTGAAGTCTCATATACTGCAATAGGGCAAAATATTATTAGTCATCTCCTGCTTGCTCTGGAACGCCACACATTTTATTGGGAGCTGGAAATTTTCTCTATTTTCTTGAATCTTTTGGTTGCGGGCAGTGATGTCCATTCATCGCTGCTCAATACATTGGAAGCTCAGGCACGTGGTTCATTTTCTTTTCATTCATTTTCATTTTTTCCGATCATCAGCATCAGTTTTATTGGCCAAGTATACTTACATACACAAGGAATTTGACTTTGGTAGGTGTTAACTCTCTATACATAGACAAATAGTAATATAGACACATACTATACAATAGAGACAAATATATACATATTGGGATATATCAACATAATATACAAAATTACAAATAAGACATAATATCAAGACAAGTACACATGGAGTGGGATGTAAAGTGCAAAATATAATAGTGCAAATTAGAGTGCAAGATGCATCATCATATCATAGATGAGGTTATTGTTCTCTTGCCCACGTTGGAGAATGCTTATTGAATGATTTGAATGTGCCATTGGCCTTAATATTATTTTTTATAAATAATAGCCTCTACTTTCAGTCTAAACTTTAACTCATCCATGCCAACTCTCCATGATGTGTTTATACATTGTAAATAAAGATCAAATATAAAAAAGTACTTCAGTCTTTGTTGTTATTTGATAAATACTAATAAAAAGTAAAAATTTACTTTAGGCAAGTAGAGTTTCTTTTCATCCACAAGCCCGACCGGGAAAGTGAAAATAAACGTAACATTGAACTCTGATGTTTCCGACTTCCAACGTCAAAATAGTCATCTCGGACCCACAACCCACTCAGAATACAATCACTCCTATTGCTTTTTCTTTTTGTCATTTATGGGTCGACACAATTCAACCAACCCCCACCCCCCATCTGTGGACTTTATGGCTTTTTAACAACATAACTACATAACTGACACCATTTCCTCTTTTGCTTATAACAAAGGAGGGGCCAGGGCTTGGTCATTTAAACGTACATTGCTAAAGTGACCAATTCCATCATTTTCATTGGTAAGAAAAAAAGCCAAGAACGAGACAAATGCCTGCAAGTGTTCCTGCTCCTTCCTATTTTATAATGGATTCTTTGGAAGTTGACTTGTGTGAACTTGGGATAGACTAGTATTCCCGCATGCGTTTCACACCAATATTAAGGCCAAGTTTATTGCAGTACAACGTTGTATCTTTTATATTATACTTGTTGTACGTGTCCTTATTGCAATCATAGATTTGCTGCAAAGTCCATGCACTGAATGGATGGTGATGGAAATGTATGTTAGTTCATTATGACACACTGCAATTTTGACCTATCACATCACACTTTGTGTGAATATGTCCAAATTAGAGTCACTGAATAATATGTTAATACCATAACAGCGGGGGAAGAGTAAATAAAACCAGCTGGATGAAACGAACAGCCCTGATAATAATGATAACAAACGATGCAGTGAAGACAGCAATGCAACAAGTGCTGTGATTGAGTAGGGTGATGGAGGGTTGCTGCTATTGATAGATAGATAGATAGATAGATAGATAGACAGATAGATAGACAGATAGATAGATAGATAGATAGATAGATAGATAGATAGACAGATAGATAGATAGATAGATAGATAGATAGACAGATAGATAGACAGATAGATAGATAGATAGATAGATAGATAGATAGATAGATAGATAGATAGATAGATAGATAGACAGATAGATAGACAGATAGATAGATAGATAGATAGATAGATAGATAGATAGATAGATAGACAGATAGATAGATAGATAGATAGATAGACAGATAGATAGACAGATAGATAGATAGATAGACAGATAGATAGACAGATAGATAGATAGATAGATAGATAGATAGATAGATAGATAGATAGATAGATAGATAGACAGATAGATACTTTATTCATCCTGGGGGAAATTTTAGGCATCCAGTAGCTTAGACAACCATAACACAACAAACACACATACACACATATATTTTACATAAAAATAAAAAAAAGAATGCTGCCTTTTAAACCAATGCTGAAGACACTAAAGCTAAGGCATAGCAAAATATGCGGGGCTTGCATGATTTCATAATCCCCGCATTTTCGTTGCAAAAATGTCCCATAATATCTCTTAGCAGAAAGTTGAAAAATGTTACGTTTACTTCACACAAGAGCAGCCATTTTCCCCTGTTGCCATGGGAACGTTATGACAAGACGTAATTACGCGACGTGAACATCATCGAAAAGCAGGTTGTTGGGGGGTGGATCACATTTCTTTCTCTTTTTCATCAAACTGCAGTTTTTGCAAATTTTATCGCATATTATGTATCGCAAATGCATATTCCATCATTCATCATTTTTTAAGAAAACGTGCCGCATGGTCAAGGATTTTTGCCCACAACAATCACAAAAAAAACTTTCAGAGAATCATCACAGTTTTTTTTTCCAGGACCAAAAACGGAGTGAAGCAATTTGGTAGAAAGATACACTGCAGTACATTTTAACAAATATACATTCAACCAGAATAATAACATCAGGTTATTGATGCCAACAGTTCAATACAAAGTCAGAAGTAGTGGAAACATGACTCACCTTCAGACCAGGCTCCCCATACCCGAACTTCATCAGTGATGCAGCAAAATGATTTGATATTCAAGTTTCAGCTGCGATAAAAGAATTGCTCATACAGAAACAGAAAGACTTTTAGAAGTCTTTACAACTTTCTCTGGTTGATTATTAACATCCACACACAATACATAATCATGTCATCAACCCCTAAAAAACCAAAAGAGACTCCAGTAGTAAAACTATTTTAATTTAGAAAGAGATAACCCCAATTAAATCTGGCCGGGTCATCACTCATGAATGTAACAGTAGCACATTTTTGCAACAAAGAAAACTACAGTCAGATAAAGGTGTGTTTATAAAAACCTAAGAACACCTACTAACGTAGCAAAGGCCCTTTGGACCAACGTTTATGATAATAAATTCAGCCACAATTCCAATATAATATAATATATATATATATATATATATATATATATATATATAAATGAGTTACAAGTTGTTATTGCTCTCTCATATGATGAAGTATAAAACAGAGTGTACAGTCAGGCAAAGTTTTACTCTTTTTATACATACTATACTATGACTTTTTTAACATAATACAACGAAATTTTTTTTTAAACTTTTTTTCTACATACTATGCCGTGACTTTTTTAAAACTTTTTTTCGACATACTATACTGAATTTTTTCTGACCTTTTTCAGACTTTTTTTTTCGACTTTTTAAACTATGACTTTTTCATACACTAAAATATCAGACTGGTTAACTCTTAGTTTCTTACTCTTAACGTAAGCAAAACAGTGGGCACGCATTTCTCTATCAAGAGGGATGTCACACAACATCAGCCTGATATCTGTATCATGGGAGAGGTGATACATATTGTTGATCATTTCAAGTATCTGGGCATAATTATTGATTCTAACTTAAGTTTTTAATAACACATCAAAAAGACCACCAATTGCAGCAGAGCAAGTTTATCTAATTTTAGACATATTAGACACCAGTTACCAATAGCCGCTGCTAAACTGTTTTTGCATTCAATGATCTTCTCACATTTATCTTACTGTTCTACGAGCTGGTCCCAGGCAGGTGGGACTAGTGATGGGACTCCCCTAAAGCACACTGGTTCCAAACAGTGTTGGAGCTCGTACTCGAAGCTTCGGACATCATCTGAAACTCTGGAAGGTTTACTGGAGTCATGTCGCTGCGTTAGAATTCACTGGAACATCGCAGGGTTTATGAGTGTGGTTTGCAATTTATTTGATTAGCCTATTGCAGTTTTTTCCAATTGCTAAAACACAATTTTGTATATATCCTGCAAAATGAAGCACTGCAACCAAAACTACATATAGCATTATCAAAATCAAACTTTTGAACCACATGGCACACACTTCATGTTACCAGATTTTTGTCTAACCGATGTCGTGGAAGTTTGCTTTGCAGCAGGGGTAGAGGTTTTCAGAGTTTAGTAAATTGAAACAAATGAGACAGTCTGAGACTAGAACCAAGTTGGGTTTTTGTATTTTATTAAAAACATATATATATATATATTTGCAAATAGGAGCAACATGATTTCACAAAAGGCCGTAGCCCAGTGTGGAGTCAGTTTCTCCAATGAGTGAACAGAAACACCAGGCTTTTATACATCTTCAGAGTGACAGCACACACACACTTGGATTATTATGACGCTACAATTCTTACAGGCAATCTGATACACATGAAGACATCTCGGAGCCATCTCACCTCCTCCTCCCTGTATGACTTTCACCCCCCAGTTACATCTTAACATGCATGGGACAAACTAGAGATAGTTTTAGGGTGACCTTGTACCTTCATCTGTTCAGACAGACAGCTCGCATTATGTTCCAGACTGGACACCTCAGCAGTTTAAGCAGAAACTGTCTTTCAATAATGTGAGAGAATTAAAGTAGAAATAAAACATAAAAATATAAGGAATTATGCTTAAATGTAATTTTTCCCATTACACCAACTACGGGCGTAATGAAAAGCATTCTCATCTGTAGTGTGCTTTGTCATAATACTAAAATAGTTCAAATTGTAGAAAATTCTTGTTGTGATTGTTCACATGCAGAGACATATTTGCAGATACACACACATGCTGTTGAAATTTTTTTTTTTTCACCAAACAAGTCAGTGCAACATATGCACAGCAGATATATTTACATTGGACCGAACAAACATATGCTCACAAAAACAGTAAACTGAAAAAGAAAATTGTAGAAAAAATATATAGACAGAGGCATCATAGTGCTGACTTCCTGATTAAAGTGGTAACAATGAACCATGGAGGTGTTTGGCCAGGTTATTGGCCGCATATATTGGCCAATCAGCTCATGTAGTGTCATTTTGAATGGCAGTGTTTTGAAATGGCATTCTGACTTTATGTCAGATTATTGTGTTTTATGCAGAGAACTGTGTTCAGTGCATTTCAAAAGTGACATTTTTTAATTGCAAAATGTGTGTAAAGCAGAACATGTGTTTAGACTTTTGGAGACTTGAGAAGAGGTTTTGCTCTCTGTGTGTCAGTTTAAATAATTGTGCTATGCATGATGTTATTTTAGTGTGTTAGCAACTGGAAAAAACTGTAATGGAAATTAGCCTACTTACATACACCAGTACGTAATTCTACGTAGCGGTAGAAGGTGGCATTGTTGCTGCAGTTTATTGAATCCCTATTTAGCCTAATTAAACACACTTACATTCAAATCCTGATCACAGTAGTTTATATTATTACATTATGTTACATTCAGACATTCTAACATAGGCTTTATATTTTTTATTCTGTCATGTCATGTTGCATGTGTCCATTCTGTCTCTCCTATGTTCATGTTGTAAGCTTTGTTTGGCTGTGGCGAGTTCATAGCCCACACGTGTCAAACTCAAGGCCCGCGGGCCAAATCCTGCCCCTTGCAGATTTAGATCCGGCCCATATATCAATTTGGGTTCACAGTACATTTAGGCCTTCCTAGTGGTGCACCAAAACAAAAACACAGGAAAGTGTTTTTTAAACTGTAATTACGTGACATTCAAAGCAGAATCTGGGCAGATTTGCTGACTCTGAGACTCAGAAATTCCCCCCAGAAGAAGCAGAGAGAGAGTTTAATATTCAGGCTGAGAAACTGGTTGTTGGTAAAAAAATTTAATCGTTTTGCTTGATTTGCAAAATTCTACGATGGCTAAGGGCTTCATGTCAACAAAAATCTGACAAAAAGTGCACAAAAATGTCGTGAAAAGCAACAAATTTACAAAAACGTGACAAATGTCTGAGAAAGCCACAAAAAGTCTGAACAAAAATGAGGAAAAAAAAATCACAAAATGTAAAAAAAAAAAAGTGACTTGCAGTAAGAAAAGCACTTCAATAAACTCTCCATGTCTGGCCCTGGGTGGGAGTCTCTCTTTCCAGTGTGGCCCTCTGGGAAACTGAGTTTGACCCCCTTGTCATAGCCGCTGTCATTTTTGCTGACTGACCACCAGATGTCACTGTGTTGTCTTCGATGCTTCGGATCATTTTGCGATACCATCAGGAAGGAGCTTCAGAGACTTCCCAAGGCTTCGTTCCTCCATCACTAGGTGGGACTACCCTAAAACCCTTATGTACCCTTTACAAACAAGCTGTGAAATCTCTTGACAAAAGACCAAGAAATTACCATCAATGCACCATCATAAAAACATAACCTATTTACCTTTGACAGTTTTCTCTGTTTTGCAGACATGTGCCTGATGTATAAATTGACCCATGATCTTACACCACCCCCCACTCAAGCAATGTGTGTCATTTTGCAGAGATAATGTTGAGGGTCTCCAGGGCTTCTGTAAGAGGTGACTGTTACACTCAATTTAGGAAGACTACATTTGGCCAATCAGCTTTTTCATTCACAGCAGTAGAAAAGTGGAACTTGAGTCCACTTCACATTAGAGACTGTGCAAGTCTCAGCAGTTTTAACAATGTCCTTAAAGACTTGGCTGAAGGCAAAACAATTATGTGATCATTGATCTTTTTATAACATGGAATTTTTATATTTTTGTATACTGGTTTATATGTTATGTAATGCTTGTTGTGAAGTTTCTATCTGTTTTGATAGTATTGTCTGTATAGTATATTGTCCTTGTATCGCCCTTGCCCAGTGACCACAGATGTAAATTAGCTGTAGAGCTAACTCTGGTACAGGGCTTGAACTGTGCATGGTCCCTGACAAATAAACTAATAAACTAAACTACTATCACTTTATTTTACTTTTTTTCGAGAAACTATACCATGACTTTTTTTTATATACTATGACTTTATTATGGATTTTTTCGACTTACTATACGATGACTTTTTCTAAGCTTTTTATCAACATGCTATACTATGACTTCTTTAAACTGTTCTCGACTTACTGTACTATGACTTGTTTTTATTACTTTTTTCTACATACTGACTTTTTTTACTTATTTCGATGTACTATGACTTTTTTTCGATGTACTATACTATTATTTTTTTATGTTTTTTCCCCGACATACTATTTTAGCTCAGAGGAAAAGGTCATAATGGGAACTTTCCTCTTCAGGAGAAAATTTCGGTCATTTTTGAACTCTTAATATAAATAATTCATAGACATAAACATGAAACAAAGCTGGAAACTGAAAGACTTAATTAAGGTACTTTTAATTGTCATGGAATTTCAATTGCAATTCATTTAAAATTATTCCAGCGGCACTGTCTGGCCTCCACAAACTACTGCAGTACATTCTTACATCAGCTGTTTGTTTTCTGATCACTGGCCACCAGATACATTCAGTCACTACATTTTAAATACATCATCCATTATTATTACAGTATGAACACGTATATATGTTAACGTACGCTGCTGTTAATCAGTGATGCCCTTCTTCTTTTTTGTCTGACTGTATTTTAAACCAGAGCCCTGAGTCATCATGCTGCATTCACTTCACCCGGGAATAATCATACTTATTAGTTCACAGTAGTACAGTTAGTAAACAATTATTTAAAAACCATAAAGATGCAATGATAATAGTTCGCTTTTTTACAGAAACATTGAACAGATTTTTCAGACTAATCTCATAAAGTGGCGTATGTATGACACGCCAATTCGTATGCCATTATTGGCGCATTATCAAGATGCATAATCGCTTTTTAGCGTGTTTTTAACGCTGTTAGGCCTCCATCGACATACATTATCTTGCGATTGCTGTGTGCTGTATACAGCGTAGACATACACACGGACAGCTCAACATGCGTCCAGATAATACGCCACTTGTCTTAAGAAAGTGTGCGTGTATGTTTTACGCAAAGTCATGATGTCATGTTGGATTTTTCGTATTTCCAGACTTTGACAAACTAGGATTGCCAAGAATAATATTCCAGCTGAAATCTGCGCTAAGCAATGTTTCCTATCAGTGTTAATCATAAGGGGCGCTGCTGTATCAGTAAGAAGCTCTGGGCTGTTTATGGAGCATTTAAAAGGTAATAAATCAGCCACAAACTGAGGGAAACTTGGCCCTAATTTTAGGACTCTGAAAAATGAAGTTATATAAATTTTAATCAACTTTCTAAACCTGTGAAATGACTTCTATCTGTGCTGATATTTAGGAGCGCTACAGATTTTGTCTGTTTTCAAAAGACTGAACTTAATTATTTTTCTGTGTTCGTGCAGTTCTTGCATCTGTGTGTCTGCAGTAATAAATCAAACTTTGACTTCTGACGGCTGAACAAGAAGTGTTTTCAGCTCTTATCTTATCACCCTCGTGGTGTCTTCCCCTCGACCTGCAACTGTGTTTTTCTGGGTCGAAATTTTAACATTTTGTCGATTTTATTCCAATTATTGTTTTTGTCAATTTTTAAGAAGTTTTTTGTCGCCTTTTTCCGATGTTTTTCACTTGCCACTTTTGTTCTGGTTTTTTTGTCACTTTTTTTCAGCGTAAAAAAAAAAATTGTCTGTTTTTTTTTTCAGTGTTTTTGTAGCTTTTTCTAACATTTGTCACTTTTTTCAACGTTCTTTTGTCATATTTCTGATATAGAAAGTTTTTGTAAACGGGTCAAATTTGACCCGAGGACAACAGGAGGGTTAATCAATCAATTTCAATCTACATTCGATCTTGCGTTCTATCTTCTTCCGTTTTTACACAAGTAAATACTGTGCTTGGGATCTGCGAAAAGACCGGTGACCTACGCTCGGTACTGTCCCTGAACGCATCAGGACGGCTGCTTCTGCTGTGTTGACTCTGCAGACTACGTGTTACAGCTTCTCAAATAAACGCAGATTAATTCACAGGAAGTTATCGAAGAAAACCTGCTTTCATGCAACTGGCTTACCTTGTTGAAGGAGCTATATTTTATACATAACGCATTCAGTTAATGAACAGAAATATATAATTAATTGCAGCTGTAAAAGGCTCACAATCTAACACAAGGTGTACTTGAAAGAGGAGATAAATTAAATGTTTAGCAGCGATATTGGCAGTGTTAAGCGATGTGATTGGACAGATCTTTATTAAATTAAGCCTAAAAGTGTATACGTTTTTATGTATTCTGTGTTTACGTACAGCTGATTGAAATGGGTTATAAAGTTAATATGTGAGCGGTATTGAATAATTTTAAGTAGATAGCTCGGTTACTTATGTGCCCATACTGGTCGTGCCCTTATGCTACATAAAAAAAGTGGTTATTTTATATTTTATTTTATAACTTCATCTGACGTAAAACGTTTCAGCATCACCTGCTTCTAAAACACAGGCCCGGATTTAGAATTTTTCCCCACGGGAAGTGAATGCAGCATTTTTACAACCAACTCACATTAAACAAAAGAACTAAAAAACATTGTGAAATGTGGCTCAATGGTGTTTTAAGCCCCCAACGTCGCCTTCCAGGCAGCTCACCCTCACCTTAACCCTAAACATAACCATTGCTGCGCTGCCTGCAAGGCAAAGTTGGGGGCTAAGTACACCAAACACCGTGAAATGTCTGCCCGCCCTGACAGTGTCCTCTCCGATCAAACATCAATGCTAGCTGTTTTCATGGTTACTTTAATTGTTATTATTTTAAAAAGGAACAAGGCGACTTATTGGGACTTTATCTTATTTACCGTAACCCCCAGAGTTAGACTAGTCCATACATACCCTTCTCATCTCAGTGTGTGCTGTAACTCTGTCTGACGGCTCCAGCATTAGCTTAGCCTAGCACAGATCCTGCAGGTAACTGGTTCCAACTAGCCTACTGCTCCCAATTGTGACAAAAGTGACAAAATAACACCAACATGTTCCTATTTACATGTTGTGATTTATAGAGTCACAGCGTGTACAAAAAACAACGTAACATGAGTCACAGCCATCTTCTAACTGTAAACAAACCGGGAACTATATTCTCAGACAGGCTTGCTGCAAAGCATATCACTCCGCCCAAGTACTATATTCTTCCGCCTGAGAATATAGTTCCCGGTTTGTTTACAGTTAGAAGACGGCTGTGTCTCATGTTACGTTGTTTTTTGTACACGCTGTGACTCTATAAATCCCAACATGTAAATAGGAACATGTTGGAGTTATTTTGTCACTTATTGGGAGCAGTAGGATTACTGGAACCAGTCACCTGCAGGATCTGTGCTGGTCTGATGCTGCTGGAGCCGTCAGACAGCCTTACAGCACACACGGAGATGAGAAGGGTATGTATGGACTAGTCTAACTCTGGGGGTTACGGTGAATAAGCTAATCTCCCAATAAGTCGGCGTGTTCCTTTAACTACGAGGCGGTCTTTAGCTCCGTCCTGTCGGCCTGCGGCGAGCGAGCGCGGCCTAGCTGAGGATTTTGTGGTACGGGTGGAGCGTGAGGGACGAGGTGAAGGCTCTGATGTCGGTGATGAGCGTGGCGTCCCGCGAGGCCGACGGCAGGAAGGTCAGCTCGCTCACCTCCCCGTAGGACGAGGACGGAGGGTTGTCGGGGCTTCCCGGTCCGCAGCCGGCGCTCGGCTCTGGGGGGTCGTTCTCCTCCACGCCGAAACCAACAACCTGACGGAGACACCGAGAGAAAACCTAAGTAACTGAAAACATTACAATTTACAACCTAAGTACTCTGTCTTCTCCGCCTGTCTTGGCGAATAAAGTGAAACATGTATTTCAGCTAGCTCACATAATAAACAAAGTCTATCCTCTGCTGCAGTGGCATTGAAAAAGGGATCTTTGTCTGTTGTTGAAATTAAACTTCACATAAAGTTCTCCATGTATGTAGATTTATGTCGTCCAAGCATCAGCTAGATGAGTGTGAGACGGTGCAGGACACTGGAGTTTAAAGTTCTCCAGAAAGGAAGGCAGATTGATCCTCTGTGTAAGAGGGTTAGATTTAAGTAAGTAAAGTGTGTTAAAGATTCTGTACTTTCTGATTTTTAGAGCTTTTTGTAAGCCTGTATTTTCCCTCCCTCGGATTGGAGTCTAAATATTTTTTTTACTTTTAAAAGGATCGTAGCGTTTGTTTGTTTTGGTAGCACTTGAAGGTATCGAAGGTCATGAACGTGTCATACACGTTATAGACAAGTCATAACGAGACTTCTGTCATTAAGTATGATTCGGTTTTTGTCATGACAAGTTGACATTGTTTGGTTTGTCTTGATTATGACAACTCGACATTAATCAAAGTGACATTACCAGAAGTCGTCTTGGTCATGACAAGTTGACATTACATTTGTTTGGGATGTCTTTGTAATGACAACTTGACATTAAACAGGATGACATTACCAGAAGATGTATTTGTAATGACAACATAACGTCATCCTGTTTAATGTCAAGTTGTCTTAATCAAGACAACCTAAACAATGTCAACTTGTCATGACAAAAACCGAATGACACTTAATGACAGAAGTCATAACCGTTTATGACTTGTTTATGACACGTTCATGACAGTGTCATGTCACGATTATGTCGATACCTTCAAGTAAAGTGTTGCCGTTTGGGTTTTTTTTGTGCATGTTTAGCACATCATTTAAAAACTGAATATTTGTCTAAAATTCAAACAAACCCACTCACATGCACGCTGAGCTTCCTGCTGTTGGTGTTTCTGTGCTCCAGGAACCAGGAGACCAGCTCCTGCTGAGAGAACAGCTTCAGGGCCTCGATCTGCAGCGGGGACACAACGGGTCAGAACCACACAGGACCAGAACCAGAACCAGAGACCTGCAGCATCACTAACCTAGCAGTAAATAAGTACCTAACAACAGTTGTTATTAGCAATGTTTGGACCCAATTCCTTTTTCCTAGATCTTTGCATTTGAAAAAATGAAGAGAGACCGAGAGAATGAAGAGATGGACAATGAGAGACAGAGAGGAAGATGTAAGGAGGGAAGGAGAGAAGAGCAGAGAGAACGAGAGAGGGAAAGAGGGAGATGAGACAACAAAAGGGACAGATGAAGTGAGGCTGATGGAGAGGGAAAAGGAGAGACAGGAAGAGAAGGAGGGACAGACAATGAGAGACAGAATGAGGAAGAGAGAGGGAAAGACGAGGAAGAGATATTTTCATATTTTATTTTACTCAATGAATATAGAGAGAGAGATACAGAGAGAGAGGGAGAGAGAGAGAGGGAGACAGACAGACAGACAGAGAGAACGAGGGAGAGACAGTGAGAGATGAGAGACAGAGAGAACGAAGGAGGGAGAGAGAGCGACAGAGGGAGAGACAGAGAGAGAGAGAGAGGGAGAGAGAGGGAGAGAGACAGAGACAGAGAGAGAGAGGGAGAGAGAAAGAGAGACAGACAGAGATACAGAGAGATCCGGTGTGTCCCACCTCCTTGTCCAGCCTCTTGAAGACGTACTGCTGCGTGACCACCTCGAACCAGTTCCTGTCCACCTCCTCCCCCAGGTGAGCATCCTCGCACTCCTTCAGCTTGACCAGCGCGGTGACCTGCGTCCTGAACGCGTCCTCGCTCAGAGCCGACAGGCGCTCGCCGAAGCTCGCCAGGAACTCCTCGATCTTCGCCTCCACAAACTCCGTGCTGAGAGGACAAAAACATAAGGATCCCCGTTAAGTCTTCCCAGGGTCCCGAACAATACTAAATCAGACAATATTAAAACTAGGACTGTGCTCGATTGAAGAACTTCTGAGTCGACTAACACTCATTCAACTGTCTCGACTCATCGATCGGTCGATTTAATCGACAGATCTGTAAATCTGAGTTTCTCCGCAAAGAGTCACGCTAAAAGGATGCATATATTAGGGGTGGGAATCACCAGAGGCCTCACGATACGATATCATCCCGATACTTATGTCCCGATACGATATTATTGCAATTTTAAAGATATTGCAATATTCTGCGATATATTGCAATATTTTACCTTTTTTACAACTTCAGATTTTTCCCAATTTCAAATGATGTCCCAAAAGGACAATTTTGTCAACATCTGTTGTATCTAAAAACATACATTTCTCTGTTTGTTCATCTCACTTCAGTTTTATTGGTGCAAAATGTGATTGTCAAGCAGACAAACTGACCAACACATATATCATAAAAGATCGATACTTGGCGTCTGTGTATCGATACAGTATTGCCACGAAAAATATCGCGATACTATGCTGTATCGATTTTTTCCCCCACCCCTAGCATATATTGAATAAGATAATAGCCTCCTTTGCATATTCAAACACAACATTTCAGAAAACGTGTAATACAAGAAATAACTGCCTTAATGAGAGTAATCAAAGTAGGTTTCATGGTGATATCTATCAGGTAAAATGTCAACCCTTAATTCTTGTGTTTACCGGAGATGTGCTCTCGTTTAGGGCGTGTCCAAATCCACTTTTGGTAGTTTGACGGTGGTAAAAAAAAAAAAGTGTCCCTGCGCCGGGCGCCTGGTCCTAAAGGGTTGTACTAATGGCGCTTTTCCATTACATGGTACCTACTCGCCTTTTTTGGTTTTCAATTACGAAAAGAAGTACCTGGTACCTGCTAACAGGTACTTTTTTTTAGTACCTCCTCAGTCGAGGTTCCAAGCGAGCTGAGGCGAGCCGAGAAAGTGACGTGAAACCCTGCAGGCTGCTGATTGGTCGGAAGGAAGCGTCACTGATCACTGCATTGTTAGCGAGAGACGGCATTTTTAAAATAGTTTCGCCAGCGGTGTTTTTTTTGCTGCCGGAGGCTCCACGCAGAGCTTTCTCCGTAGCATACAAGTGGCCTGATGGTTGTACTGGTGCGCTGGTGTGTGCATGTGTGATGTGTGTGTGTGTCGAGTCGCCGTATGTGTGTGTGTGGGGAGCTAGTGAGCGAGGGAGAGGTGAGAGAGTAACAGCGATTATCAGCGAGTAGCGACTCTAGAGTCATATATATATGTGACCACGGTGGGAAATCTGGAGCAGTAAACGTTAACTATCTCTTTGATATCATGTTTACGGAGAAGGAGAACCAGGAAATGAGTCGGGGGAAATGCGACGCCACTAAGCCACGCCCACGGCAGTCGCTATGACGACCAGCCACGCTGAGGCGATACTATCTAAATCTGCAACGGAAAACGGACGCACAGCGAGTAGAGTCGAGTAGAGTCGAGTCGAGCAGGTACCATTTAATGATTTAATGGAAAAACGCCATTAGTGTCTTCATTAATCAGAGGGGTGTTTTGGGCATAATATGCAATCAACCAATCAGAGATCATCTCCCATTCCCTTTAAAAGCCAGGCGCGTTTGGACCTTGGAGCATTGCTGTTATGATGGAGGATTTGAACCGTAATATTTATATTTGTAATCTTCTGTGTGTGTGTGTGTGTGTGTGTGTGTGTGTGTGTGTGTGTAACAAGCATAGTGTGTGTGTGCTGTGTACGAGCCTAGGAGCATTTTACTAATGCTCTGTTAAAATAACAATGAAATGCTGCGTTATTGACTTTAGACCAGGTTTTTGTTGGTCAATGGAGCGATCACTTCCCTCTGCCTCAAGATGGCAATACACCCAGAATGCACCTGAACACACCTCCCTGTAAGACCAGCACACCCAGAATGCACTTGAACACACCTCCCTGTAAGACCAGCATGCCCAGAATGCACCTGAACACACCTCCCTGTAAGACCAGCATGCCCAGAATGCACCTGAACACACCTCCCTGTAAGACCAGCATGCCCAGAATGCACCTGAACACACCTCCCTGTAAGACCAGCATGCCCAGAATGCACCTGAACACACGGTCTTAAACTAGCAAAGACACTTGCGTTGGGCTTCACGCTACACTATATTACAGAGCTAACATCTCTGTAACTCTACAAAGAGGGAGAGAAACGAACACAGCAATCAGACATTCAAAATGATCCAACTCACCTGAACTTTGTGGCCTGAGTTTCGACGGTGACGGAGAATCCCAGCACCCCCGAGGTGTTCCTGCAGGTGGGGTACACCTGGTACCTGGGAGGGGGATTAGATGCCAGAGAGGGTTTAAAAAACACACACTAAAAGTGCATACCAATGATCTGTAGACTCCGCATGAGTAGGATCGGGCACCGAGAACTGGTTCCAACAATCGGCTCAAAAACTACAATTACATTTACACATTGTGACAACTTGGAAGATATCACCAGTTTGCATCAGCTGTTCTAATCCAGCGGATCTGCCCCTTTCAAAACTGATGCATTTTTTCTGTCCCGGTGCGAACCAATGGGAGAAGAGCACTTCAGTGTTTAAGGATTGAGTGGAACGAGACGGACGGCCGGGCAGTACACAGGGTCAGTGGATCTATAGCTCAGTTGCGCTGCAGTTAGATTCCTTCGTGCACAACTCGTATTCTTTCGGATGTTTCGTACCAGATGTTGTAACAGTGGCCATGCTGTGTATAGTTTAGGGTCCTCGCCACCACCAGACCAATCAGCATTGAACAGATTGAACATGTAGCTGGACTTGAATGGCCTTCTTTAGACTGAAAGTACTGCCAAACAACTTTTTCTGCTCACCAGATCCATGTCCACTTCATCACAGCCTGCTGCGTTGAACGCTCCACCTACATAAACACCTTCAACGGCACCGTCACTACGGTGACCAGCGTAGCGCGCCGAGTGCAAGCGTATGGTTTGGTTCGCTCGGAAAAACATTCTAAGGTTCGGCAGAAACCAAACCCCCGTCAAAAAGCCCAATATTCAGCCGAAGCCTGGATTCCACTCCTTCCAGAAAAATGAAAAATTTGTTTTTTTGTGATTGTTGCGGGCAAAACTCCTTGATTATGCAGCACGTTTTCTTTAAAACTGCAAATCGAATATGCGGGATATTTATGCAATTTAATGCGATGAAATTTCGGGATGTTCACGTCGCGTAATCCATAACGTTCCCATGGCAACAGGGGAAAATGGCTGCTCTTGTGTGAAGTAAACGCAACATCTTTCAACTTTCTGCTAAGATATATTATGGGACTTTATTGCAACAAAAATACAGGGATTATGAAATCATGCAAGCCCCGCATATTTTGCGCGGAAATCGGCAATTTATGCGGCGAAAGTAATGGACTGTTTTTTTATATAAAGTGTGAATTATGCGATCGCATAATCACGTTTTTCTGGAGGGACTTTGTGCATCTCTAATTCTAAGTGACACTGACCCGAGGGTTTCCTTGGTCCTGAGGAAGTCGAAGCACGGCTCCTCCATGTGCATCTGAAGAGAGACGAAGACCGATTATATATATATATATATATATACACACACACACACACACACTTTTCCAATTCCACAGAACAGAACTTGTGACTTGGTTTACTTTTAATATTGACAACATGACAGATGAAGTACAGTGGGGGAAATAAGTATTTGACCCCTTGCTGATTTTGCAGGTTTGCCCACTTACAAAGAATGCAAAAATCTACAATTGTAATCATATGTACATTCTAACAGTGAAAGACAGAATCCCAAAGAAAATTCCAGAAAATCACATCATATGAATTTATTAAAATTGATAACCATCTGATGAGGAAAAACAAGTATTTGACCCCCTGGACAAACAGCAAGTATTCTGGCTCCTACAAGCCAGTTAGTCTTTCTTTAAGACACAGCCCCAATCCGAACCAATTATCTACATCAAATACACCTGCCTCACCTCGTTACCTGTATAAAAGACACCTGTCAACACCCAAACAACCAGCATCCAACATCACCACCATGGGCAAGACCAAAGAGCTTTCTGGACATCAGGGACAAGATTGTTGATCTGCACAAGGCTGGGATGGGCTACAAGAGAATCGGAAAGCAACTTGGAGAGAAAAGATCAACGGTCGGTGCAGTTATCAGGAAATGGAAGAAGCACCACACCACCGCCAACCTCCCTCAGTCTGGGCCTCCACACAAGATCTTGCCTCGTGGGGTGTCCCTGATCATGCGAACGGTGAGGAATCATCCCAAAACCACAAGGGGGGATCTGATGAATCAACTGAAGGCAGCTGGGACCACAGTTACAAAAGAAACGGTTGGTAACACACTACGCTGTCATGGATTGAAATCCTGCAGCGCACGCAAGGTCCCCCTGCTCAAGAAGAAACATGTACAGGCCCGCATGAAGTCCGCCATTCACCACCTGGACGACTCAGAAGAGGCCTGGAAGAAGGTGATGTGGTCAGATGAGACCAAAATAGAACTTTTTGGCCTCAACTCAACTCGTCGTGTTTGGAGGGCAAAGAACACCGAGTACAACCCAAAGAACACCATCCCCACCGTCAAGCACGGTGGTGGCAACATCATGCTTTGGGGGTGCTTTTCAGCCAAGGGGACGGGACAACTCCATCGTATTGAGGGGAGGATGGACGGGGCCATGTATCGTGGAATTCTGGACAGACATCTCCTTCCCTCAGTGAGAGAGCTGAAGATGGGTCGAGGATGGGTGTTTCAGCACGACAACGACCCTAAGCACACCGCCAAAGCAACAAAAGAGTGGCTGAAGAAGAAGCACATCAAGGTTCTGGAGTGGCCTAGCCAGTCTCCAGACCTGAATCCGATTGAAAATCTTTTGAAGGGAGCTTAAAATTCGAGTTGCCAGGCGACAACCTCGGAACCTGAATGATTTGGAGGCTGTCTGCAGGGAGGAGTGGGCCAACATCCCTGCCGAAATGTGCACAAACCTTGTCACCAACTATAAAAACCGTTTGACATCTGTGCTGGCCAATAATGGCTTTTCTACAAAATATTAACATGCTGTTTGTCCAGGGGGTCAAATATTTGTTTTTCCTCATCAGATGGTTATCAATTTTAATAAATTCATATGATGTGATTTTCTGGAATTTTCTTTGGGATTCTGTCTTTCACTGTTAGAATGTACATATGATTAAAATTGTAGATTTTTGCATTCTTTGTAAGTGGGCAAACCTGCAAAATCAGCAAGGGGTCAAATACTTATTTCCCCCACTGTATTTGTTTTACTGTTTAATAATAATAATAAAAAGGTTGATATATTGCTAACTTCTCACTTCAACTTCTCACGTATTCCCGTGTAACTTGTCTTTAAGTGCGCCTGTATTGTTCATTTACTTGTTCATATAGTTTAGTGTTTTTTTACTAGTTGTGTATATCATTTATTTAGTACTAGTAGTATTTAGTACTAGATATGTCTTTAATCTGTGTATTAAACCTGAATTTTATCCTCTCTCTCTCTCTCTCTCTCTCTCTCTCAAAGAATGTCACAAACATCGGAAAAAGAGACAAAAACATGGGAAAAGCTTTTAAAAAAAAAAGTCAAAAAAAGTGCAGAAATATATTTACAGAGACTTCAAAACAAAAGTGACACAAGTGTCAAAAGAGACGTTGGATTTTTTTACATTTTGACCCAGAAAAACTAAAAGTTGCAACTTGGTCGACGGCGAAGACAACACGAGGGTTAAGGAAAACCCGGGAAACTTTCGAGGCAGAATTAAAGTGTTTTATATGGAGGACAGAAGCTGCTCAAATAAATAAACAAATGATGCCATTAAATGTAGACGTTAAATAGAAAAGAATGTGTGATATATTGGTTTTAATTAGCTTCCTAATTTATTTACCTTTGTATTATTTCCCCTATTTATTTACTTCTCTATATAATCTCCTTTTATATATTTTAATTTCTCCTTTTTATATATTTTTTGTAATCATTAATTTATATTTTTGCATTTATGTTTTAGTATTTAAAATAAACTGTATATTTAAAGTTATTCATTCGTTTTAAAATGTATGTATGTATTAATTATTTACCCTCCTATTTATTTCCACAATGGTTTTATATTTATTTATCGTTTCCTTCTTCCTCTATGGTGTTATACGTGTTATATCGGTGGCTAGTGTTGGTGTGAAAACACTCACCACCATCAGCTCCATCAGAGCGTGTTCTCGGAGGTTCTTCAGCCCCGACTGCAACACAAACATTGAGACACATCAGACCGAGAGGCCACGCGGCGAGGGAGGAAGTGTTCGGGCGTTGGGAGGCGTCATGGCGTTCCTACCTGGTAGTAGACGGTCACCTCCGAGTTGGCGTCTCCTTTGTTGAGAGACTTGACTTTACAGAGATGGTGTTGGTGAGGCAGCTCCACCACCCGGAACAACACAGGGACCTCTGCTGACAGAGGCTGGAACTGCAGCTTACTGCAGAGAGACAGACAGGCAGAGAGAGAGAGAGAGAGAGGCAGACAGACAGGCAGATAAAGAGAGAGAGAGAGAGAGAGAGAGAGAGAGAGAGACAAACAGGCAGAGAGAGAGAGAGGCAGACAGTCATGCAGATAGACAGGCAGAGAGACAGGCAGGCAGGCAGAGAGACAGACAGACAGGCAGATAGAGAGAGAGACAGTCATGCAGATAGACAGGCAGAGAGACAGACAGGCCGGCAGAGAGAGAGAGAGAAAAACACAGAGAGAGAGAGACAGGCAGACAGAGAGAGACAGGCAGAGAGGCAGGCAGACAGACAGAAAGAGAGAGAAAACACAGACAGACAGGCAGAGAGAGACAGGCAGACAGAGAGAGACAGGCAGAGAGGCAGGCAGACAGACAGAAAGAGAGAGTCAGGCAGAGAGACAGACAAGCCGGCAGAGAGAGAGAGAGAGAGAGAGAGAGAGAGAGAGAGAGACAGGCAGGCAGGCAGAGAGAGAGAGAGAGAGAGAGAAACAGAGAGAGAGAGAGAGAGAGGCAGAGAGAGAGATAGAGAGAGAGACAAACACAGAGAGAGAGAGAGAGAGAGAGACAGGCAGACAGAGAGAGAGAGAGACAGGCAGACAGTCAAACACAGAGACAGAGAGAAAGAGAGAGAGAGACAGGCAGAGAGAGACAATTTAGAAAAATTTTATGATTTTAGATTGTTTTTTTCTACATAAACTATTAAACTACTATTATACATAAAAATGTTAATTTGAGGCTTTAGGAGTGAGCATTTCATCAGATGATCTGACTTCTGAATAAAAGACCAGAAACACTGAAAGAGTAATAAAGAAATAAAAGAAGAAACTCACTCGATGAAATACTGCAGAAACTCTTTGGACTCCTGCAGAGGAAACAACGGGACACGTTCA
>NC_041339.1:36129081-36164081 GCF_004354835.1 Perca flavescens | reverse complement strand
CGCACGCTACGGTGGTCACCGTGACGACGGCGCCATTGATTAAGGGAAGGTGTTTACGTAGGTGGAGTGTTCAATGCAGCAGGCTGTGAGAAAGTGGACATGGATCTGGTGAGCAGAAAAAGTTGTTGTTTGGCAGTACTTTCAGTCAAAAGAAGGTCATTCAAGTTCAGCTAGATGTTCAATCTGTTCAATGCTGATTGGTCTGGTGGTGGCGAGGACCCTAAACTATACACAACATGGCCGAAACATCCGAAAGAATACGAGTTGTGCACGAAGGAATCTCCAGACAGCAGCCAGAATGCAGCAACTTCAGGTACGGCAAAGGAAGGACAGTCCCTTTTTACTTCATTCGTGTGTTTACTGTGTTCATGGACTGAGGATGGGAGGAGGATTCGGTGTTCGGCCAAAACCCCAAAAATCTGGATTCGGTGCATCCCTAGTTGTATGGTGTCATGTTTAGTCGTGTTCATACGGACCGATGAATCTGTTCTCAGCAGGAAGGTGGAGTTCAGAGTTGAGTTCAAAGTCTCCCGTCCAGCGCTGACTCCACTCCTCCGGGATGTCTGACGAGAAGAAACAAACACACCCCAAGATTAAAATAAATACAGTTTTATCATATTTAGTTGTTTAAACTATGGTCCAGACTTTTATATCACTTCAAAAGGACACGTGGTCATATTTATCAGAGCTGCAACTAACGATTGTATTCAGTCAAGTAATCTTTGGATTATTTTCTGGATTAATGGATGAGTTGTTGATAATCAGTGTCCTGACCCAGAGGAGAGAAGACACTAGAACAATATTCACGTTTAACAAGCTGACATCACACTAGTTTACCTGTTTTTACATTAAAAAAAATGACCTTGTGCGTGTGTGAGTGAGACAGAGAGAGAGACAGAGACAGAGACAGAGACAGAGACAGAGAGAGAGAGAGAGAGAGAGAGAGAGAGAGAGAGAGAGAGAGTGAGTGTGTGTGTGTGTGTGTGTGTGTGTGTGTGTGTGTGTGTGTGTGTGTGTGTGTGTGTGTGTGTGTGTGTGTGTGTGTGTGTGTCTGTCTCTCTCGTACCCTCCTCACTGTAGCAGGTACCGAACCACTTCTCTCTGAGTGGACAGTGACCTTCGTTCTCCGGTGAGAGCAGCAGAAGGTTAGCTCTGTCGGGAGTCAGTGGCGACAGAGCAGCGCTGATCACCTGAACACAACACGCATTAAAAAAAAAAACACACACACACACACACACACACACACACACACACACACACACACACACACACACACACACACACACACACACACACACACACACACACACACACTATAATAATACATTACAACAGACAGTAGCAGTACATGTCATGGACACCTGAATAAAATGGCATTGGACTCTTGATGTTCTCTCCTGTAGCAGTTATATATATGGTTTCTCTTCACTGACCATTGACAGGCAAAGAAATCAGGCTTACACCCTCCTACAACCGCCATGGCTGCACATGATTGGACGAACGCTTTACTGATTTCAAAACAGACCAACACGGCGGCTCGTTTGGACCCTCTCACTTATTTTACGAAAATAGTTCACTGAAATGTGTTTCTGGAAACATTTTATGTGAGAAATACCGTATTTTCCGCACTATAAGGCGCACCTTGAATGAATTGCCTATTTTAGAACTGTTTTCATATATAGGGCGCACCGGATTATAAGGCGCATAGAATAGAAGATACTGCAGTCAAACGTTTGACTGGGGTTGCGTTATGCATCCACTAGATGGAGCTGTGCTAAAGGGAATGTCAACAAAACAGTCAGATAAAGTCAAACTTTATTAAGCGTTCTGACAACTCCGTTCACTCCCATGGTAACGTTGTTCAAACGTCAATGAATGTCATGCCCATATTGCATATCAATCGAATTGTCTGCTCATTGGCTAAAAAGATAGACGGGTCTTATAGCATTTAAATCTAAGTGGTCCAGGAAAATGTCGATCGTCACAACGTGGTCCCTGACATGTTGTCATCGGCTTGTCCGCTTCCATTGGCCATATCAGAGGCAAACCTGAACTGATTGGCTAATATGAGCTACCAATCGAAAGCTTAGAAGCTCGGGAATACGATGACGCCCACATCGATCATGTAGCAAGCTGGGCAGAGAAGCTAGCGCCGATAACAAGTGCGGAAATGGAAAACTGTTTCGTGTTTTTCCGTTGTGATTCGGCCAGAAACTTCAACATTGTGAGGCGAACAGATCGTTTTGGAATATAAAGCTCGGATATTACGGACTCTTGTGGATTTATGAAAATCAAGTTTTGGGCAAAATACCACTTTGTTGCTGACAGGACAACAAAAACAGGTATGGATGCACTCTCGACACCTGCGCAGATTACGGCTGAATTACTTTGTAACAGTTGTGTAACTGCTATAAATCATTTTATGCTTTGTATGTGTGATTAAATTAATCATTAGAGGCTAAGCTTTCAATTGGTGTGTCGCATGGCTGTATATTTTGAAGATTTAATGCTTTAAAAGGTAAAAAAAACGCAAATGAGTGGAAGTTTTATCGAGGTTACAGCAACGCAGTGTCCCGTCAACAGGACAGTGATCCTTGAGAGGTTGATCCATATATAAGGTGCTCAGGATTATAAGGCGCACTGTCGTTTTTTGAGAAAATTAAAGGCTTTTAAGTGCGCCTTATAGTGCGGAAAATACGGTAATCTGCAGCTGCTGATCTTCATTTTAGATTGACGGTCACATTAAAAAAATTATAGGAGTTTTCAGAAAGGCGGCAAGTCGAGTTGATTTGCATGAAGTAGCCTAGACGCATAAAACACAGATATTTTTACTCAATATAATATAACACTTAAACTAGGGCTGGGTACAGAACTTCTGTACTTTTAGGCACTGACCAGATTGCCTCCTTAGTAAAGATTATTGAAAAATTATCATTCAATACAGAATTTAAATAACTACTCACTACGACAAAACAAAGAATTATCCGTGCATTTATACTGTATGGAACTAAGCTTTAGGAGCTTTCCATCTTTACTCTCCCCCCTTTACGTTGCATTCGGAGATCGACTATTTTTGACTGGCAAGATTACATTACATGTCATTAAGCGGACGCTTTTATCCAAAGCGACTCACAATTGCTATATATGTCAGAGGTCACACACCTCTGGATCAACTAGGAGTTAAGTGTCTTGCTCAGGGACACATTGGTTGATGTATCGCAGTGGGAATTGAACCCTTGATCTCCCCCACACCAAAGGCATGTGTCGTATCTACTGCGCCATCAACACCAACAGCTACAGTGAGTTGTTCAAAACCTTTTTTAGTAAACTCTGTGATAGGGCTGGGCGATATGGAGAAAATCAGATATCACGATATTCTTGACCAAATACCTCTATATCGCTGCAATATTCTAGGGTTGACTATTGGTGCTTTAACAAAATATCTTCTCAGCTGGATTTTAGATAATAATCATCATTGATGTGGACAAAATGTCTAAGTGGGGAAAAGGCCAATAACAGAACAGCTAGAACAGGCTGGTAAGTTCAGGAAAGTACATCACTTTACTGTAATTCAGCCTTTAAAACCAGGAAAAGACACTTAGGTCATATCACGATATTACGATATCCAAAATCTAAGACGATGTATAGTCTCATATCACGATATCGATATAATATCGATATACTACTCTTTGAACACAACCAATGTTCTCAATGCTGGAGTTCATGTGTAGAGCCCCTGGTGATACTTGGAGCAAAGTTTCAGTGTTTTCAGTGTTTGTAGGGTTTTAAAAAAAGTGATTTTAATGCAATCATAGCAGTGGCCCTAGCACTCCCATTCAAAAGGCCATTTGACCTAAAAACGAGAATACGGTCAGTCTTAAAAGTGGCGTTTCCGTCCTAAATATGCGTTTGAACAAAAGTTTGACTAGGGTCCATTCACAAAAAGATCCTAGGTTGCATTTTGGCGAGAGTTAGGCTTTAAGGAGTAAATCTCGTCAGCGTCTGTGAGCCAATGTGGGCCGTGACTTTCCTAAACGGTGCATGTGTGGATGGGTTAAGTTTTTCTGATATAAAAGTACATGTGTACGTGTGGATTAAGCCTCAGACTGACTCTGGATCAGGTATTTCGGTCTTGTTACCTGCGGGTCAAACTCAAACATGAGCTGGTCTCCAGTCAGGAAGTCCTCTTTGGGGAACAGCTGCATGTTCTCACAGATGTTCTCCACAAACTCGATGGGATCCGTCTGTCAAACCCAGAGACAACATGTCTTAAATCACATATTTACACACATTAATGGTCTCATGTTTGTTTAATGTTGGTATAGAGACAAGTATGTAGCATTTATAGTCTAAGCTCATTTGTAACACCTGTCAATTTTTTTAATTGTCAAGATTTTTAAACAATTTCTAACTTTAAAATATACAGGAGAGAGCATGCTGCACACACACTTGATTATTAGCAGACCCAAACAGATTGAACATTTATTTTTTTGTACAGTTTTTTTGCGGTGATCCAGAAGAAAACACACACACAGTCTCTCACACACAGTCTCACACACACACAGTCTCACACTCACCTTAACTTGTTTAAAATCTGCGTACCGTAAACCCTTCGGAGACATAATGCGTCCACAGATTGAGCGTGGCGCTGATTATCAGTGATCATTTGGTTAAAACCAGTTTTGTGTTTGTATCTGAAGGATCTCGTTTAATTTAAACTATTATTTCTATCCCTGTTATTATGATGATTATGGGAGCTCTAACAACCGTTGAATTGTTTCCTTGCAAATTGCATCATCACAGTGAAGAAGCTGATTAAACAACATCATCATCTGATTGTTAATCACCTGACTGACTGTGTTGTCATTTAGCTGTAAACACTTTAACCATTAGAGAGAGCGGATATCCTGCCGACAGGACAGCTGAAGACATGAAAGGGGAGAGAGAGAGAGAGAGAGAGAGAGAGAGAGAGAGAGGAGAGAGAGAGAGAGAGAGAGAGGGAGAGAGAGAGAAAGAGAGGGAGAGAGAGAGAAAGAGAGGGAGAGAGAGAGAGAGGGGAGAGAGAGAGAGAGGGGGAGAGAGAGAGAAAGAGAGAGAGAGAAAGAGAGAGAGAGAAAGAGAGAGAGGGAGAGAAAGAGAGAGAGAGAAAGAGAGAGAGAAAGAGAGGGAGAGAAAGAGAGAGAGAGAAAGAGAGAAAGAGAAAGAGAGGGAGAGAGAGAGAGAGAAAGAGAGGGAGAGAAAGAGAGAGAGAGAAAGAGAGGGAGAGAGAGAGAGAGAGAGAGAAAAGAGAGGGAGAGAAAGAGAGGGAGAGAGAGAGAGAGAAAGAGAGGGAGAGAGAGAGAGAGAGAGAGAGAAAGAGAGGGAGAGAAAGAGAGAGAAAGGGAGAGAAAGAGAGAGAGAGAGAGAGAGAGGGGAATGACATGCAGCAAAGCGCCACATGTTGGAGTCAAACCTGGGCCCGCTGCGTTGAAGAGTTAACCTCTCTATACGGGCGCCCGCTCTACCAACTGAGCTATCCGGGCGCGCTATTTTGTAAAATTTGATGAAAAACCCATTTATTTGAATTTTTTTTTTTTTTTTATTTATGACACAAATTCAATACTTTTAATACTGATTATGGTTTATTGACTTACATGACCCTTTGGCTTAGGTTGTACTGATTTTAGGGATATGAAAACATTTGAAGATACTCCAGGAAATGACATCACAATAAACCGAGAGAGAAAACACCAAAGTAGGCACTGGCGGAGACTTTCTATTGCAGAGTTTAAAGGGTTATGGATGGTTTTTTGTGCGCGGTGTCTGAGCTGCAGTACCTGCTCCTGATAGTGGAACTCGTTGGCTTCGATCTTCTGAATTTCCTCATAGATCCTGGAAAAGAACGAAGAAGTTGGCTGAAACATAAAACTTTATAGCGCTAAAAGACACTGAGGAACAAACAAGGACATAAATGTAGAAATATCAGTGCGTTTGTATGCACATTATAAGGTTATTGTTGGCTTTTATAATTACTTTTCAAATCCTAGTTTTCATGTAAATGAGGATTTGAAGTTTTTCTTTTTCAGCTTCAGGGATCAAGAGAAACCAACACAGCAACATTTACTGTTGACTTCTGCTAAGAAACTGTTTTTTTACATGTGTGCTTGTGCAGCAGAATGAGAGAAAGGTTGTTACTGCAGCGGTGCATCATGGTACTAGGGATGCACCGAATCCAGGATTTAGGTTCGGATTTGGCCGAATATTGGGCTTTTTGACGGGGTTCGGTTTCAGCCGAACCTTAGAATTTTTTTACACCAAACCGAACCCTACGCTTGTGCTACACGCACTACGTTGGTCGACGTAATGACGCCGCTGTCAGTCAAAAGAAGTCCATTCAAGTCCAGCTACACGTTCAATTTGCAATGCTGATTGGTCTGGTGGCGGCGAGGACCCTAAACTATACACAACATGGCCGCTGTTACAACATTTGGTACGAAACATCTGGAAGAATACGAGTTGTGCACGAAGGAATCTCCAGACAGCAGCCAGAATGCAGCAAATTCAACTACGGCAAAGGAAGGACAGTCCCTGTTGACTTCATTCATGTGTTCACTGGGGTTTACTCATGGACTGAGGATGGGAGGAGGAGGCAGCACAATCTCAACCAGTGGATTCGGGCCAGTCGCAGCTAGCCCTACGCCGAACAAACAGTGGACCTCAGATAACCCACGAGCCAAAGCCAGTCATGCAGCAACTGGGAAAATGATAGCCTCTGACTTGCAGCCCTTTTAGCACAGTGAAGACACTGGATTCAACGAGCTACTCCATTTGCTTGAGCCACGTTACAAAATCCCCTCCAGGTGCTTTTTTACTGACAAAATCATCCCTGAAATGTACGAGTCCATCACTTCCCGCATACAAGCACTCGTTGCCGAAACACATGCTTTGGCATTTAATGCACTGCTGTGGACGTTGTTTACTTCATTAATGTGTTTACTGTGTTAATGGACTGAGGATGGGAGGAGGATTCGGTATTCAGTTTCGGTTTCTTAACCAGTGGATTCGGTATTTGGCCGAACCCCAAAAATCTGGATTTGGTGCATCCCTACATGGTACCCAGAATAAGTGTGTTTGTGCGGAGCCTGACCTCTGCTGCGGGCCGAGAGTCTGGAGCATCTTCAGGTACTGGAACACTAAATGGACGACCTGTAATTTAGAAAAAAATTATTTACAACTAAGTTGAATATATTTAGAACAAAAGAAGAAAAAAAAGAAAAGTCACATATTTTGAGAAAAAAAAGTCATGTACTGTTTCCTCCGTCCCTCCGTCTCGTTTCTTTATCTCTCTCTTTGGGAAATTAAGCTGCAGTCGGAAACGTCGAGATCTATCAGGGTTCATACGCATTTTAACCAATACTTTTTCATGACTTTTCGGCAAATTTCCATGACTATGTGTTCCTGAAAATGTCAGTCGACATTATACAATAAGAATACAAATCTGTGTTAAAGTTTACCCTCAGAGGTTTAACTATAAAATGAATGATAATGTATGTGGTTCATAGTGGGGTTCATCATATCGCTCCCTGAATACAACGCTGAGGTTAAGATGACGTGAAAATACATTTATTAATCACATATTATTATGCTGTTGAAATAAATTCCATGACTTTTCCAAAACTTTCTGGGTCTTTTTATGTTTCCAAAAACCTTTCCAGGCCTGGAATTTGCATTTTTCAAATTCCATAACTTTTCCAGTTTTTTTTCCCAAAAAAGTACTATAAGTTGAATATATTGAGAACAAAAAAAAAAAAAAAAAGTCAAATATTTTGAGAAAAAAAGTCAAATATTTTCAGAAAAAAGATTTTCAGAAAAAAGTCAAATATTTTGTCCGTTTCCTCCGTCTCGTTTCTTTCTCTCTTTCTTTGTGAAAAGAAGCTGCGATCGGAAACATTGAGATCCATAAACCATCAGTAACTGGGAATCCGAAATTCCCCCGTGCACGGATGCGGCGCCTTCCAGTTTTGTTTCGTCGTCCGCCATGCGTCATCCCACACCGGGACCAACAGCAGCGGTGCGATGTTCCTGCCTGATTCGAGCTCTTCCACTCCCTGCCGGGCCTGTTGTACCAGGGCTCAGTCCTTACCGCAGCGGCCCAGGGTTCGAATCCGACCTCTGGCCCTTTGCTGCATGTCTTCCTCCTCTCTCTCTCTCTCTCTCTCTCTCTCTCTCTCTCTCTCTCTTCCTGTCTGCAACTGTCCTATCCATTAAAGGCCAAAATGCCCAAAAATAATCTTAAAGGTGCTCTAAGAGATGTTGGGTGACGGCACTTCTTGTTGACGTTCTAAAACCGCAGTTTACGCAAGTTTACGCAATTTCATCGCATAAAAATTGCATAAATATCCTGCATATTCAATCACATTTTTTAAGAAAACGTGCAGTACATTCAAGTATTTTTGCCCGCAACAATCACAAAAACACTGCATTTTTCTGGAAGGACTGTTAAGTAGAGGGTGAAACGGAGCACCCAGAGAAAAACCCTTACAAATATGAGGCCACAGGGCCATTGGGACACCATACTTATGTAATATGACTGGGTGCAGTGTGATTTAGGAGTTACTGCAGCACAGTACATGCCTTTCATCTGGCAGACTTTTAGCTGATTATCTGGTAAATATTTACGAAGCTTTTCTTTTTTCTGGTGAAGGATTTGAGGGGAGCAGCTTTGAGCAGAGGGGACAAACACCTCCGTGAGCAAGCAAGTGAAAATTCTGTCCAGTCACACGCCGTGAAAAAGACAGATATGTGCATGTTAACCTGGTAGAAGTTCTGGTAGCCCTGGTTGGTGAGGGTGATGGAGATGGAGAAGATGGAGTAGGTGGTGTTCTGGTCGAAACCTGTCTCACTGTTTCCTCCAAACAGAGCCAGAGCCCAGCACCTGAAAACACACACACACACACACACACACACACACACACACACACACACACACACACACACACACACACACACACACAGGAACAGACACACACGCACAGGCACAGACACAGACACACACAGGAACAGACACACACGCACAGGCACAGACACAGGCACAGGCACAAACACACACACACACACACACACACACACACACAGGAACAGACATATACTCACAAACACACACACAGACACACACATACAGGCACAGACACACACAGGAACAGATACACACACACACACACACACACACAGGAACAGATACACACGCACAGGAACAGACACAGACATACACATACAGGCACAGACACACACAGGAACAGATACACACACACACACAGGAACAGATACAGACACAGGAACAGGCACAGACACACACGCACAGGCACAGACACACACACACACACAGGAACAGATACACACACACACACACACACACACAGGAACAGACACAGACACACACACAGACACACACACAGACACACACACGCACAAACGCACACGCTGAGTCCCGTGCACTTATTTAACATTGACGGTCAGTTAATTTCTCGGCGACTCACTTCTTCCTGAGCAGAGACAAGATGCTGCCGGTGCCTTCGTGTCCAATCAGCCAGGAGATGTAGTGAAGAGGCTTCACCCTGACAACAACAAAACACAAGAAACTGAAATTGAAGATGTGCAATTGCCCGTTAACGTTACAATTCAGCTTGTTTTGCCGCTGCCGACTGCAGCGATCTCCCTTAATACTGGACCAATGTCCAAGATTGTTGTTCCTTTTCAGTCACTTAGACACAAAAACAAGGGAAAATAGGGTCCAGGTTGAAAAGAACAAAAGTTACCCTTTAATCCATCTTCAGGCATATTTTTTATACATTTGTCATTGGTGCAGAGTTTAAAAGTTGTGTTGGAGTCCCACTCACCGGTAGTGCTTCACCTGCGGCGGTACGGCCCAGCTGATGGTCAGAGCGTGAACCTTCCTCACAGGGACAACTGCAACACACACGTTAACGTATTAGTATGTAGTGTTAGACGTTAGATGCAGTCTGGTGCAACGGAGGTGCATTTCCAGGATAAAGCCTGACATCCAGCGCAGATGTCAGGCTTTGCCCCCTCACCATAAACTCTGTGTGTGTTGCTGTTCTCAAAAACAACGACAACCATCGAGCTAGCGAGCTACACGCTGAAAATTGGAAGAAGATTTGAACGGTGCAACAAGGCAGGCCTGCTTGGTTCAGGGTTCATACGTTTTGAAAAAACCTGGAAAAGTTAGGGAATTTGAAAAATGCAAATTCCAGCCCTGGAAAGGTTTTTGGAAACATAAAAAGACCCAGAAAGTTTTGGAAAATTCATGGAATTTATTTTAACACAGCATATTAATATGTGATTAATAAATGTATTTTCACGTCGTCTTAACCTCAGCGTTGTATTCGGGGAGCGATATGATGAACCCCACTATGAACCACAGACATTATCATTCATTTTATAGTTAAACCTCTGAGGGTCAACTTTAACACAGATTTGTGTTCTTATTGTATAATGTCGACTGACATTTTCAGGAACACATAGTCATGGAAATTTGCCAAAAAGTCATGAAAAAATATTGGTTAAAATGCGTATGAACCCTGTTGGTTCTTTTGGGGAATAATTGAAAAAAGATTTACAAAGAATAGGTTTAGGGCATTTCCTCTCTAACTGGGACGTGTTAGCATGTTTGTCCATCAGTAATAGATAAAGATAAAGACATAAACCGAGGGTTATAGGATTCTTTTTTTAAGAGTAAAGGCTGTTCTATGCTTCTGCGTCAACTCCACGCCGTAGCTACACCGTTGCTCGTACGGCGTCGTGACCCTTTCGGAGTTCTGCGTCGGGGTTGCTATACATCACGGTGCATTTCACCGCCACAACGCTAGGTGGTGTCGCCTGTGTCTGTGTTGCTCACCACCGAAACGGTACTCAGAATGGTAAAACCCCATAGGCCTTCGTGCTAAAATATTAATCTTATTTGTTTGGCCTTTTCTTGCTTAAGTTTTGTAAAAGGTATCGAGAAATAGACACAGTAAAATCCATGATTGACCTAGTTACTGTAACCAGAAAATAAGCCTGAGGTTATTCGCGAGGTGTCTGCCAGCCAGTTTATGTTGTGTTAGCAAAGCTAACTGTAGCACAACTGCCCACAAAGTACCGCTTGCTGGCGAAGTGCTAATTTCAAAACGTGACGACATATAGACACTTTACAAACAGATAACCCCGTCAAAGTGTGTGTGTGTAATTGTCACTGTAACCAAAATATGTCTGAGTTTATTTGCAGATAGAGCTGATGTCAGTGAACTAGCATGTTGCAACTCCCCACAGTAGCCTGCTGGAAACACCGACTATCAACACACAGGACGAGTCGACCAATCACAGCAAAGTTAAAAGAGGGCTCAGAGGGGGGTTTGCAGGGGCTACGCTGTCAACGCAGAAGCATAAATCAGCCTTACTACTACTACTACTAGCTGACCTCTGTAGAGTTTGTTGAAGGCTGGTGTGTCAAACGGCTGCAGGAGGTGAGAGAAGTCAGCTCGAGGTTCTCCGCTGAAAACAAACAGAAATAAAAGTTACACACACACACACACACACACACACACACACACACACACACACACACACACACACACACACACACACACACACACACACACACACACACACACACACACACACACACAGGTTTTTATTTATTTAAGTCTTTATGTGATTATCATATGTACTGATGTCGACAGTGTAGGCCGTTTTTTAATATCATGTAGAGAGATAGATAGATAGATAGATATAGATATATATATATATATATATATATATATATATATATATATATATATATATATATATATATACACACACACATTCAATATAAGTAGTACACTTACTTGTTGGGAACTTTGGTGAAGATCTCTCTCACCCATTCCTCCAGAGTGTCCAGAGTCTCTACACAACAAACACAGCATCAGAAGAGGAGATGAAACAAGAGAAGAAGAGAGGAGAGGAGACGAGGAAAGAGAGAAGAAACAGAAGAGGACACAAGAGAAGAGGACAGAGAGGAGGATTAATAAGAGGGGAAACAAGAGAAGAAGAGGAGAGGAAACGAGAGAGCAGAGTAAACAAGAGAAGTGAAAAAAGAGGAGAGGAAATGAAAAGAGGAGACAAAACAAAAGAGAGAGGAAAGGAGAGAAGATAGGAGACAAGAGAAGAGAGGAAAGGAGAGAAAAGAGGAAAGGAGAGAGGAGAGAAGAGAGGAAAGGAAATAGGGAGAGGAAACGAGAGAAGAGAGGATAGGAAAGAAGATAGGAAAGGAGAGGAGAGAGGAAAGGAAAGGAGAGTAGAGAGGAAAGAAGAGAAGAGATGAAAGGAGAAAGGAAAGGAGAGTAGAGAGGAAAGGAGAGAGGAAAGGTCGGAAGAGAGGAAAGGAGAAAGGAAAGGAAAGGAGAGTAGAGAGGAAAAGAGAGAGGAAAGGACAGAAGAGAGGAAAGGAGAAAGGAAAGGAGAGTAGAGAGAAAAGGAGAGAGGAGAGGAGAGGAGAGGAGAGAGCCCTGCTGACAGAGCTCTCTGGTCTCTGGACAGTTTGTTACCTTTGGACTGAACTGCCAGCGTCATGTAATGAGCCGAGTAGTATCTCTTCCAGAAGTCTCGGAGCCTCTGGTAGGTGTTGATCTGCTTCTCTCTGGGCTCGTGCTTTAATGTCTGAGCGTTACCTGAACAGGAAACACATGGTTAATTACCAGGGGGTAATTAACCATGCGTTATAACACACACCGTTATAACGCAGTTTAGAAAGGAAATGTGACGATTTAATGACTGATAAAAAAGTGGCAAAGTGATAATAAGTAAATCAGAAAACAGTTGGAAGAAGAGCACGACAGTTTGTTTAAGTATTTGTACTCAAGACCATTTAAAGCTGAATTTTGTCTTTAATTTAACAACAGTTCAGTTAAAAGTACATAAGTGTAATGTAATATATATATATATATATATATATATATATATATATATATATATATATATATATATATATATATATATATATATATATATATATATATAGTAGATATGTGAAGCGGGACACACTGCTGCTGTTTGCTTTCTCCGTAGCCTAGCCAGGTGGCCTTAAGTTTATACTTGTGTGTTGGTCGATCTCTTTAAGAGAATAGCAGGACCGGCATGTGTGTGTGTGTGTGTGTGTGAGACTGTGTGTGTTTTTTCAAAAAAGCAATTTCTGCAAACATTTTAAGTCTCTTTGTAGTTGTGTTGTGTATCTTTTTGGTCATCAGGGCCTCAGGGAATTTAGTGGCAAAAGGCACAAAAGTTTAAACATTTTCAGAGAGTGTGTGTGTGGTGCTCTTACCCCAGCAGAATTTGCCCATAGGGTGTCCAGGTTTAGCCAAACTCCCAAACAGCATCTCTTTACGATGAGAGTCAGACGGCCTCGCCAACTGGTACTCTGAACAGGAAATGAGAAGAAGAGCCACGGAAGAAGACAATTAATAAAAAGTGTGTGACTTGCAGGGATGTAACGATACACTCAACGCACAATACCACTCAGGATTTTAAAAAGGTGCCCTGCCACACAAAACCATTTCTACTTGCATTTTTTGAAATATGTCAGGTCCAGATGTGTTTGTGTTATGTGGTGAATGTGAAAATGAACTGCTACCTCCTCTGTCAGCTCTAGACACTGAACAGAAATAAGCGGAGAAATCAGACCAATCACAACAGCTGGTCAGTCTGACATCATGCTGCCTGAGCTCATTACTATTCATGAGCTCGCCCAGTTGGGCTGGGTAAAGGATGCTGACAGCCAGGCTCTCATTGGCTAGCTGTTAGCCAATCAGATTCAAATAGCTTAGCTGGTTGAATAATAATGAGAACTGGCAGAAATCGAGCCGAGTCTTCCTGCATGCTTTCTATGCCGCGCTAGAATGGCTTGAAACAAGGTAACCAAGGTTACAGAGTCCATGGTAGGACTTCAGACATTACCACAAAGTCATGAAATATGTGTGGCAGGGCACCTTTAAGTTGATACATTTTCCTCAGGATTATTTAAACAGACAAATCTGCAGACAAATGACCGAAAGATATTCCTTCATTTACATATATAAAATGTGCAAAACAAGAGTAGTGTCCTCTGATCAAAAGTGGCACGGAAACTGCATTATCTTAAATAATAAATCCCACATCAAAATAAATAAATGTAAACAAATATCTGCAAATAAAAGTAGATTACGCTCTTTTCTTGTTATACTGTGGGTTTAGTTTTCACAGTGGATTTGGAGAAGAAGCTTCAAATAAATCTGTAGCAAGAAAGCCACTTGTGTCTGCCAGTGGTTGGAGGGAATTATAGAAGAGAAAACCCTTCATGTCTACCAGTGTTTCCTCCGCCACGGTTAGATTTCTCCCGCCACGTTATCACACATGTAGAAAATGAAAACAAAAAGCCGTCTATCAGCAGTGATTGTTAGAGAGGGGCCACTAGGAGAAAAGGGAGAAAGGAAAAAATAAAAAGAGACTGGCTGTCCGAGGACCCGGCTGAGATGGCATGTGTGCATCCTTGAGAACTGTAAGTCGTATAACTTATATTGTCAGTTCATTTAAGCCTGTATCAGTCTATAGTTCTTGCACATTATTAGTTTCACCTTCACCTGCTAGCTAAATTGCACGTGGCTGTTTATTCAATACAACGCCCTTGATATCCTGGCATAGTAGGCTAAACCGCTGATTATTTCATACATTCATGTCCCGAAACCTATTGGGGGAAATTCCTCTAACATAATTCACAGCCAAATGACAATTAAAAGTATGTTATTTGAACATTTATAACCTAACCTAACCTGGCACTGCCTCCGTTTTGGTGTCTGCGGTGCGCAGCGCCGTGCGCCGCTGGAGAGTCCATCCACGCCGCCTACGTTACCGACTCTGGCTTTGCCTTCGGCCCATCGGTGACGCCCACTAGAGTCCGGATCGGGCCGAATTTTCTGTCCGAGCCCGGCCCGTGTCCGACAGAGCCGTGACCGAACCCGGACCGAGCCCACAAAAATTTAAATATTTGTGCCCGAGCCCGACACAGTTAAAATCTAATTTTTTCCCCTAATGACACATGTAGGCTATGTTTGGAAAGACCTTTTTTTATTAAGCAACTGTAGGAAGGCATTCGGAAATGTCAACAGATGAGGCATCAGCGCACACGGGGCAACAAGCGCACGTTAATCAGCTGTTAAAATCTTCAACGGGTTAACCTCTCCTGATCGCTTGGTTTCCTACCCTGGTCAGAAAACGAGGGGAGACTCGTTACCTCCGGGGCCGACGTTATAACACGAATAACCACTAACTCTGCTCCGGTTGCATCTACAACACGTCTGCTTCCTCTTTCTCTATCTCTCTTCTGCCCACTTAGGTTACCACCTTAATGCCCTAGTTACGTTTCTCTGACAGATAGGCCTACTATGATTATTACTAAGCAATAGGTAAAAGTGATTGTATTTTCTTTGCCTTTTGTGTAATGTATATAGTCTAAAAACAATTTTAAAATAATTTTAAAAGTCAGGTACCAGCAGGATTGTATTTTTTTATTTAGCAAAGTTATTACACATATAAATTTCAAAAGTTCAGGCCACAGGGGGACCATCTAGCAGCATGTATGCTACTCAGCATTAATGGGCCCCCTCTTTCTGAATTCCCCTTTAACCGAGCCTTGGAGTTATTATTCCAAAAGCCAAGAAAAACCAAATCCACACAGCAAGGCTGCCAACTTTGCCACTGAGGCAAATATGCAATTAGTTTCATTATGAATGGTTTCATACTATAGCCTACTTTGGGGTTTGGTTTCCCTATGAAGAATTTCTTGTAAAATTAATTTTTGTAGACCTACACTTCCTCAAAAATACAGTTCAATCAAAACGAAATGAAAATATGCCTCATTGTGTGTGAATAGAGGTGAATAAATATATTTATTTGTGTTGCAGCGAAGTGTCAGTTCTGTTTAATACGTAAAACATTTGGCGGCGGGGCGCAGGACTGGGGGGTCCGACAGATCTGCCCCCACTGCTAAAAAACATCCTAGAGGAAACACTGCGTCTACCATGCTTTAACAGATTCACGATGCTCGGTAACATCACCGTTGACTGAAAAGTCTCAGACCAGAACATGAGGAAGCATCGGGCAGAACAACACAAGCACTGGTGCAGTTTTTAAGATGTTGATGTTGATGCTGATGCTGTGTGTGTGTGTGTGTGTGTGTGTGTGTGTGTGTGTGTGTGTGTGTGTGAGACTGTGATAGACTGTGTGTGTGAGACTGTGTGTATGTGTGTGTGAGACTGTGATAGACTGTGTGTGTGAGACTGTGTGTGTGTGTGTGTGTGTGTGTGAGAGACTGTGTGTGTGAGACTGTGTGTGTGTGTGTGAGACTGTGTGTGAGACTGTGTGTGTGTGTGTGAGAGACTGTGTGAGAGACTATGTGTGTGTGTGTGTGTGTGTGTGTGTGTGAGACTGTGTGTGTGTGTGTGTGTGTGTGAGACTGTGTGTGTGTGTGTGTGTGTGACTGACTGTGTGTGTGTGTGTGTGTGTGAGACTGTGACTGTGTGTGTGTGTGTGACTGTGTGTGTGTGTGTGTGTGTGTGAGACTGTGTGTGTGTGTGTGTGTGTGTGAGACTGTTTGTGTGTGTGTGAGACTGTGTGTGTGTGTGTGTGTGTGTGTGTGAGACTGTGTGTGTGTGTGTGTGTGTGAGACTGTGTGTGTGTGTGTGTGTGTGTGTGTGTGTGTGTGTGAGACTGTGTGTGTGTGTGTGAGACTGTGACTGTGTGTGTGTGTGACTGTGTGTGTGTGTGTGTGAGACTGTGTGTGTGTGTGTGAGACTGTGTGTGTGTGTGTGTGTGAGACTGTTTGTGTGTGTGTGTGTGTGTGTGTGTGTGTGTGTGTGGCTGGCTGTGTGTGTGTGTGTGTGTGTGTGTGTGTGTGTGTGTGACTGTGTGTGTGTGTGTGTGTGTGAGACTGTGTGTGTGTGTGTGACTGTTTGACTGTGTGTGTGTGTGTGTGTGTGTGTGTGTGACTGTGTGTGTGTGTGAGACTGTGTGTGTGTGTGTGTGTGTGTGTGTGTGTGTGTGTGTGTGTGTGTGTGTGTGTGTGAGGCTGTGTGTGTGTGTGTGTGTGTGTGTGTGTGTGTGTGTGTGTGTGTGTGTGTGAGACTGTGTGTGTGTGTGTGTGTGTGATGTTGAGAGTGTCTGAGCACACCAACACTCACCGCTGTCCACAGCCTCCACCTCTCTGTCGATGGCGTCTTCTATCATCAGAGGACAGATGAAGAACTGAGCCCACCTGGAACAAACAAAGGAAATAGAAATAATAAAAACAACTGTTCAGCGCCACTGACAGATAGTCACGATGTCGTGAAAATGACGAGAAAATAATCATAATCACGGTTATTTTCATAAATATTGAAATCTGGATTATTGAACACTATTACTCGTTCACTTTTGGAAAGATGTGACATTTATTGAAGTTAAAAAACAGAAAACAAATGTTGGTTAGAGTTTACTTGAGAAATGTAATGTGCACAATAATTGTTTTTGTAACCCTTAGGAGCTGAAATTGTGACCGCAGTTAAAAGTTTGATTAATTGCACAGCCCCAAGTCTGACAACGTTCAGGGTTAGCTGCTGGCTACAAACCACCAGCCGACAGAAACAGAATATAGTCGTAGACTAACCTGCCTCGCTTGGTCCCAACTTTCGCAGACTGATCTCATGAAGTGGCGTACGTATGACACGCCAAATCGTATGCCATTATTGGCATGTTACCAAGACGCATACTGGCTTTTTAGCGTGTTTATCAACGCCGTTTTGGCCTCCATTGACTTACATTACCTTGCGATTGCGTGTGAATTGAGGCCGTAGCGAGTAGTGTGTGTTTGCCGCCTGGAAACACACACAAACACGCACATTTTCAACTTGAAACTACTCCTTCCACAGCTGCAGACCATCAAGGGCTATTGAGGAATCGACAACAACCCCCTTTACAGTTACACTCAATGTCCAAAATTTGACTAACCAACCAAGTTGGCGGATGGATTAAAAGAAAATCTACCGGCAACACTAAAAGATCTTCAGTTTACTGTCACAGAGGATTTAAGAAACTAGAACATATTCACATTTAACAAGCTGTTGATCTCGCCCGTAGCGAGTAGTATGAAAGGGCGAAAATCTGCGTAGGGACGTTGAGTCGGGGGGGGGATCGGGTCCTGTGTGTCGTGTTTCCTAAACCCAACCGTAGCCTTGCGATAACACGCCACGTGGCTTTAGAAAGTGGCGTGTATGTTTCCGCTGTGATGTTGCAGACTGCCGTCCGCTGTATACAGCGTAGACGTACGAGCTCAAAATGCATCCAGATAACGCGCCACTTGGCTTAAGAAAGTGGGCGTGTATGTTTACGCAAAGTCATGATGACGCGTTGGCTTTCAGACTTTTCAGTTTGGACTGAAACACACACACCAAAATTACAGGTGAAACCTCCTCCGGACCACGGTCCAAACCAAACCAAACCGCTCCGAGATTTGAGAATAAATTCAAAATATTGAGAAAATGACAGGTTTCTTTGAACCTGTAATTGTTTGTCCTCTGTCACTAACACAACAAACTCTAACTTGAAGCACTAAAAGTTGGCTTGAGCCCCCCCTAAAAAGGGTCTAAAATCGCCACTGATAATAGAAACCCTCCTCAAATGAGATCACTGAGTGGATCTCATTGGACAGCGAAGCGCGGCTCACCTGTCGAGCGCCTCTCTGAAATACTTCCTCTGCACGTCGAACTGGAAGATGGTTCTCTCGCAGTCGGTGGAGGCGTTGTCGCTGCCGCCGTGCTTCTTCAGGAAGGCGTCGAAGCCGTTCTCCGCCGGGTATTTCTCACTGCCCATAAACACCACTAAACACCAGGGAGCAGGAAATGGAGAAAAAAAATGACAAGAAGAAAGTCGGAGACGAGATTAGTTGCCGGAAACGCACAACATGATTGTCTCAGGTTAGACGCTGAAAACTATAGAGCTCAACAGGGACCGCCCACTTTCTTAACCCCCCTGTTGTCCTGGGTCAAATCTGACCCGTTTATAAAATCTTTCTCTATCAGAACTAGGACAAAATAATGTTTTTTTTTGGTTTTTGGTTTTTTTTAAACGTTGAAAAAGTGAGGAAAAAAACACATCAAAAACATCGCCAAAGGGGACAAAAACTTGTTAAAAATGTGACAAGAACTTGTTAAAAAATGTGGCAAGAACTTGTTAAAAAATGTGGCAAGAACTTGTTAAAAAATGTGACAAGAACTTGTTAAAAAAATGTGACAAGAACTTGTTAAAAAATGTGACAAGAACTTGTTAAAAAATGTGGCAAGAACTTGTCAAAAAATGTGACAAGAACTTGTTAAAAAATGTGACAAGAACTTGTTAAAAAATGTGGCAAGAACTTGTTAAAAAATGTGACAAGAACTTGTTAAAAAATGTGACAAGAACTTGTTAAAAAATGTGGAAAAAAATGTGAAAAAAGTGTAAAAAAAATAATAAAAAACATAAATAAGACAAAAAGCAATTTAAAAAACACCAAAAAAGTGAAAAAAAAATTGCATACAATGTGACAAAAAATTTGAATAAAATCGACAAAAATGCCAAGAAAAGCTGTAGAAAAAGAACGTCAAAATGTTGAAATTTTGAAAACACACACAGTTGCACGGTCGACGGGAAGACACCACGTGGGTTAAAAGACTCTGGCCCCATTCAACATCTCCCTCGACGTTTCATTAAATGCTGAAATGAAGAGTTTTAAGTCTGGAGCCGAGCCAACCAGCTACGATTTCAATTACATTTGTACAGTCCACAGAAACCTATATACACATTCTTACTGCCAGTCATCAATGACACAGGGAGCACAATGAAAAGGCATGATGGGAAAGTGTGAGATCTAGAAGTACACTGCGAGGAAAATATTTAAAATAAGACGATAAAGAGAGACGAAATAAAAGAATAAAATTGATAAAGTCCCGAGTGTGCACATAACAAATTGGCTAATAATCAAAACCCCTATGGAGGAAATGAAAGGGATTTTTTACTTCCAGAACCACACAGTTGAGCTCTATAAGCCAAGATGTGTAGATGTAAGTAGCTCGGAGTCAGGATGCAGCTTTAAAAGGTGGACTCACTGTGCTCCAGGAAGTGTGCGAGGCCGGGCAGGTCGTCAGGGTCACTGAAGCTCCCAACACTGATGCACAGAGCAGCTGCCGCCTGGAAACACACACAAACACGCACATTTTCAACTTGAAACTACTCCTTCCGCAGCTGCAGACCATCAAGGGCTATTGAGGAATCGACAACAACCCCCTTTACAGTTACACTCAATGTCCAAAATTTGACTAACCGACCAAGTTGGCGGATGGATTAAAAGAAAATCTACCGGCAACACTAAAAGATCTTCAGTTTACTGTCACAGAGGATTTAAGAAACTAGGACATATTCACATTTAACAAGCTGGAATCACAGAATATTTTCAAACGGATTCATCTCTGCAGCTCTAAAGACTGTAATTTAATTTGGCTGTAATTTGTACTGTTAGGTGGAAGTAGGAGGATTGTTTTTGGGGGGGATATTTTAGCAGTTAGATGGTCCATGTTTCTTTTGTTATTGTGTAAAGGCGTTTTCACACCTACAGTTTGTTTGCTTTGGTCCGAATCAGTTGATGAGCTTGTAATAGAGCTTAGATCGGGCCCAAAAAAATCAAGCCCGACCCTACCCAAGCACGTTGTGTCCGAGCCCGGCCCGGCACATTAACCGTTTTAATATGTGGGCCGTTATAACTGACGTTGTCAACTACAATTCAGAGTTGTTTGAACTGCAGAAATATGTTTAGAATTACAGTACAGGCCAAAAGTTTGGACACACCTTCTCATTCAATGCGTTTCCTTTTTATTTTCATGACTATTTACATTGTAGATTCTCACTGAAGGCATCAAAACTATGAATGAACACATATGGAATTATGTACTTAACAAAAAAGTGTGAAATAACTGAAAACATGTCTTATATTTTAGATTCCTCAAAGTAGCCACCCTTTGCTTTTTTTGATAACTCTGCAAACCCTTGGTGTTCTCTCAATGAGCTTCATGAGGTAGTCACCTGAAATGGTTTTAGCTTCACAGGTGTGCTTTGTCAGGGTTCATTAGTGGAATTATTTCCCTTATTAATAAGGGGGGGGGGGGACGGACGGACGACACACGCATATTAAAGATGCAGTAGGTAAGTCTTATAAAAGTAACTTTCTGTCATATTTGCTGAAACTGACCCTATGTTCCAGTAGAACTACATGAATTATGTAAAATTAAAAAAAACCAGTTCCTCTGGCACCTCCTACAGCCTGTAGTGCCATTGGCAAAATTCCACCTCTCCCGGTCGATTTTCTCCTATCAGGGCCACAGGGGGCGGGGTCTATCTGCCTGTCAATCACTGCTCAGGTACGCACACGAATCTCCCCGCGCACAAGCGGCAGAAAGGTTTCCCCAAACTCAGGTGAATATTGGAGTGGCTTTTCAGAGGTGGCGTGAGCTGCGGGATTTTAAAGATCTGAAGAACGATGCAGACGTAGCCACATTTCCTCTCAACAGGTAACATAATTACCATGAATGATTTATCTTTCACTTGGTTATTAGTATTCAGAAGTCCACAAAGCTACATTGGTGAGGACGATAGTAACGTTAGCACAGTGGTCGGTCTGATGTGATGCTGAAATGGCTAACGGTAGCCTGCTAGTTAGCATCGTTTTACTGTTGGTGAGTAAAGTTAACGTTGTGTTAGTGTTTAGTTATTGAACATGTTGTCTGACATGCCGGCCGGCAGTTCTGTCAAACTCCGTTGTGTGGGCGGGGCTTAGGAGACGATTTGGGCTCCAGCAGAAAGGGGGGAGGGACTGAGAAGTTGTCGATGTTCAAATTTGTTGGCAAAGTCCTGGATCTTCACAATCTTCCCTACAGCAGCTTTAATGTTAAAACAAAATAAAGTGATTTTTCACGGCAAATAAAGTGAAATGTTCATGCCATGGGACCTTTAACGTCACCCACCTGCTTCTCAGAGTTCCCTCTCTTCGTCCTCCCAGCGCTATCCTCGTCCAGCTCATCGAAGTCGCTGTCCTGCTCTTCTTCTTCGTCTTCCTCCTCATCCTCATCCGAGCCCTCGCCAGAGTCCCCTTCCTCCTCGGCTCTCGCCTCTCCCTCCTCATCCTCCCCCTCCTGCGGGTCTGCCTTGTCCTCTCCGTCTTCGCTGTCTCCCTGCCCGTCCGCCCCGCTGAAGTCGGAGATGAGGAGCGCTCGTAGGCCGTTGCTCAGCTCGATGTATCTGCAAAGACACGATCAACGTATTCAAACGCTGAGGCTTTACGAAGACTTATCTCAGCAGCTGTGAAGACCAAAAATGAGGCTTTCACACCTGTAGTTCGCTTACATTGCTCACCTTCCTCTCGCTGTGCGTTTGCCGTTCTCAAACTCAACAAATCGAAAACAAACTTCAAGCTAGCGAGCAACACGCTGAAAATGTTATCGTCGACATTGATATCATTTTTATATTTTATACGTGATTCGCTGAGAGCAAATCGATCACAGACAAACGCGCCGTCTGATTGGTCGAGTCAGTCACGACAGAGATAAAGTTAGATTGACGAACACGGAGAAGTGATGGTTTTAGTAGTTCTCTCAGAACAACTGGTGTGGGTTGCATTTAAAAATGTAGCCACAAAAATAACCGAATAACTACATTAAATCGTTAAAACATGCAAAAGTTACAGTTTTTTTTAACTACTTTTAAATTCTGAATGCATGAAAAGTTTTTATAGATAATTTTTAAATGGTTGGCAAGTAAAACATGAATACTGATTCCACCTCTGCCAACTTAACACAGAATTAAAAATGTTTAATGTCTTTTTTTTATCTCTTTTTACACACACACACACACACACACACACACACACACACACACACACACACACACACACACACACACACACACACACACACAGAGAGACATATACAAACACACGCAGACACACACACACACAGTCTCTCTCTCTCACACACACACACACAGTCTCACACACACACACACAACTACAACTAATGTGAATGTTACATGACTAAAGATTTTTATTATACTAAATTGCATCTATAATAATTTAGAAACATTCACAATATTTTTTTTGTACAATCACTTTGTGCTTCTCCCCCGTTACTGGAGTGAACTGTAAGAGCGTGTTTTTCTCTCCTATCCCATGATGCACCTGTGGTGCAGCCCAAAGTCTGGCAATGTGACACTAACTATCAGATAAAATCAGACATTCAAACCAGACGCTTTGGTCTCCCACCTGTATTTCTTCGGGTCACTGGGTGAACTGATGATCTCTGCGTCTCCCTGGTCGTCCGCGGCAACTCCTCCAGCTGCTCCACCGTCTCCAGCCGCCACCTGGGCCCTCACTTCCTGTTGCGGTGGCGGTGACGGCGGCGGCGGCTCGCCCTGGTCTGGAGACGATACCTGTCCCTGTGCGCCGCCACTGCTCGCTGACTTGTTGGTCTGAGGCATTTTGACAGAGTTCTTCTCCGGAGTGGCAGCAGCGCTAGACATGCAGGAGAACACACATTTAGTAATATATAAAATAGTCATGTCATGTTTGATGCTTTTATTTTTCCTGCTGAATGACTTATTTTCCAAGAAACGTACGATCACATCTCTGGTAAACACAAGCATTAAAGTGGTGGTTTCAGCACGACTCTTTGCGGAGAAACTCAGATTTACAGATCTGTCGATTAAATCAACTAATCGATTAGTCGATACGATTGAATGAGTGTTAGTCGACTAAGAATTTCTTCAGTCGAACACAGCCCTAGCCACGCCAAGACCCACCCTACGAAGCAGCTCGATTGGTTGAGGTTAGGCATTTCACCTTGACTGGTTAAGGTTAGGACAGCTGATTGGTCAGGTTGATATGACCTAAATGCTATGCTAATGCGGGTCTTGGCGTGGCCATACTGGGATTCGTAATATCGCCAGCTGCATGGCTTCCAGGAAGGCTGCTCTCTGTATCCTCACCTAGCTCCTCGATGATCCCTCCTCGCTCCTCGGGGCAGAAATAAGAGCTTCACCTTCACCGATGAGGGACAGAACAATTTCCAGTTCGGCCGAGGACCGAGGAGTCGAGGAGCTGTCAGTTAAGCCACATCGAGAAGCAGCCCTATAGCCCTCCAGAAAAGGGAAATATTTTGCTACTGTACACAATGACAACAGTGTTCCTCTTCCTCTTTCTTTGTGTCTACAGTTTGTGTTTGTCTCTTTCCTGTTTCAACAGGACGTCTCTGTGCCGAAAGCCAGCTACATAAAGAAATGCTGCTCAAGTCAAGCCAAGTTTATTGTCTGCAACATGTGCCAGACACTAGGGCTGCCACCTCTTAGTCGATTAGTCGAATAATCGGTCGTTTTGGTCTTAGTCAACTAAGATTTCTTTAGTCGATTTAGTCATTTTTTATGCTTATTCACGCTTAATTACTCATTTCCAAGAAACTTCTGAGCACATTTATGGTAAACACAAGATTTAAAGTGGTGTTTTTGCAGGATTAATTGTGGAGAAACTCAGTTTTACAGAGGGTTAATTAACTACATTTATATTGTGCTTTTCTAGTCTTAACCACCTCTCAAAGCTCACAGCTCTGTCAATTAAATCAACTAATCGATTAGTCGACAAAATCCTATAAGTGTTAGTCGACTAAGGATTTCTTTAGTCGAGGACAGCCCTACCAGACACACAGAGCAATTGAAAATACGTTTCTCTCCGACCCACTAAGAAATGTACACAAATAAAGATTAAAAAAAATATAAGTAGCCTAGGCCAATTTTATAACACCTACGTTAAAGCTTTAGTGCGTAACTTTTGATATTACTGAACGTCTGTTACGTTCAAGCCGTTGCTACAAAGCTAATTAAGACTCCACACAACTCCTTCTGTATTTCTCAGTACGACTATGTTCAGAAGATTGTGGCGTCCGGCGACTTTCCCGCGCTGAAACTCCAGTGAAGATAATGACCTCTTCTGAAGAGTCCATCAGGTTTTTTAAATCCTCCGCATCCTCCTTGGCTACTAGCAACGGTGTGGAGGAGGGAGATCACAGAGGACTTGTATCATGTGGACGCACCGACAGTGTTGTTGTCATTACTTAGAATTCCTCATGGGAGCGACTAGGGCTGGGAAAAAAATCAATTTGATTTAAAAATCAAGTTGGAAGGTCAAATCGATTCATATTTTCAAAAAAAATTTTTTTATCCAAATACAGTATAAATAATTTGGATGTTTAACAATCTTTGTTGCACACTGCACAGTAACTTTTCACTTAGAGAAAGGGTTTGCCTTTGCAATTTTGTTTATGTTGACGCACTTTAATTAAATACAATAAATATATATTTTTAAAATATATTTACAGTTCGCAGTTATTTTGTTTTAAATGGAAGGTGGGGGGAATCGAATCGATTTTTTTAGGGAAACAAATCGCCCAGCTCTTGGAGCGACAGAAACTACGCTAAAGGCCATTTTATAGTTATGCGTAAAATCGACAGCATAGCCCCACAGACCCCTCTGCGTCTACGCTGTAGCCTGACGCGCACCTCTCGAAAAATGTAACTACACGACAAGAATTAAAGTGGTGCTTTTGCATGACTCAGATTTACAGATCTATCGATTAAATCAACTAATCGATTAGTCGATACATTCGAATGAGTGTTAGTCGACTCAGAATTTCTTCAAATCGAGCACAGCCCTACAGATTTCCCACCGTGGTCGGAAAGAACAGGGAAGACACTTTGTTTCTCTCACTATGACTCTAGAGTCACTACTTGCTCCAAAGCTAATCGCCGTCACTCTCTCACTTCTCCCTCGCTCTACCACACACTCCCCACACACACACACATGCCGGCTCAACGCACACACCAGTGCACAAGTATAAACATCAGGCCACTTACGTAGGCTACGGCGAGAGCTCTGCGTGGAGCCTCCACACAACTGTAAAACGGCCTTAACACAAGTACACGTACGCTGACACCATTCACACTAGGGCCGCTCCCTCTTAGTCGATTAGTCGACTAATCAGTCGTTTTGGTCTTAGTCAACTAAGATCTCTTTAGTCCATTAGTCATGTCTGATGCTTTTTTCATGAATGACTGAATGACTTATTTCCAAGAAACGTACGAGCACATCTCTGGTAAACACAAGAATTAAAGTGGTGCTTTTGCAGGACTCTTTGCGGAGAAACTCAGATTTACAGATCTGTCGATTAAATCAACCAATCGATTAGTCGATACAATTGAATGAGTGTTAGTCGACTAAGAATTTCTTCAATCGAGCACAGCCCTAATTCACACAGTGAAAAGCTGTGTGCTTTCTCTGGTTGCCCCACACCTGTGTACCTCTGGCTGATTGCCTTTATGCCTTTTCGTGCCAATACTCCACCCAGTGACCACATACAAAAACTGCAGATTAATTAACATCACAAAACAAAACAACACCTGCTATTCTAACTTCTATCCACTATTTCAGAATCGATTAACTGTGTGTCACTCATAAAGTAAAAACATCAAACATTATCTGGTTCCAGCTTCTGAAATATGAGACTTTTCTTCTTTTTAAATATCATCATCAAAGTGAATATTTTAGTTTTTTTTTAACGTTTCTATCACAAAACAAAGAACTTGAAAACATCACCTTGTACTTGCTCTATATGGATATATATATATATATATATATATATATATATATATATATATAGCTGTAATGTCTGGGTGTCTACATATGTTTAACCATGGAGAATAGCTATCTATTAATGTGTATTTGTAAGGAGAGACTACTGTTATTAGGCCAACGTTACATCGTAAACTAATTTACAAATATTAACCTTTACAATTGTATTTTGCTGGAACAAATGTATGCCGATTTATAGAGTACCATCTACTGTTTTAGAAAATACCTAGAGTGAAAAATAAATTCACGTAAAATTTTGCCGATAATGAAAATATCGAATTTTACTGATGAAGTTTGGTGGCGCAGCGCCGTCGCACTACAGAACTCCATGGGACGTTGTGCGTTAACGTTATTGTTATTATTCAGTTACTTAATTACTGCCACTTTAAATATGCACTAATGAAGTCAGACCGTTAAACCGGATAGTAAGTTAGTTAATTTAGCTACAGACCGTCTGTAGCTAAATTAACTTAGCTGTATATTAGCTTTCAGTAATCCTGTTGTTGACACAACGCCAACTGTTAAACAGCTAGCTAACGTTAACGTTAGTTTAGCCACGCTAGCTAAAATACGAGCCGTTAAGCGTAGCCGTTAGCTAGCCAACTACATCTGAACCCTAAAACATGACACATCAGTTTAGCCATCTTTACTGTAACACAAGGAGACGCTTACCTTTGTTTCTGCTTGCTTAATGTTGATGGAAGTTTTGGAGTTTCAGTACAGCCGCCTAGCTTCGGTCTAGTAGCAGTTAGCCAAAACAAAGCCTGTGATTCGCTGAGAGCAAATCGATCACAGACAAACACGCCGTCTGATTGGTCGAGTCTGTGACGACAGAGATAAAGTTAGATTGACGAACACGGAGTAGTGATGGTAGTTCTCTCAAAACAACTGGTGTAGGTTGTATTTAAAAATGTAGCCACAAAAATAACCGAATAACTACATTAAATCGTTAAAACATGCAAAAGCTTTAGACTCAGTTACAGTTTTTTAACTACTTTAAATTCTGAATGCATGAAAAGTTTTAATAGATAACTTTTAAATGGTTGGCAAGTAAAACATCAATACTGATTCCACCTCTGCCAACTTAACACAGAATTAAAAATGTTTAATGTCTTTTTTTTAATCGTTTGTTACACACACACACGCAGACACACACACACACACACACACACACACACACACACACACACACACACACACACAGTCTCTCACACACAGACCCACGTACACACACACACATAAAATCATCTCTCAATGCAAATCAAACCAGCTATCAACTCAAATTAACTGAAATAAAACCATGCCAATCTCTAGGTATGGGGAAGGGTATGTGATGATGTGGGGGGTATGGTGAAGGTGATGATGTGGGGGGGGGTATGGTGAAGGGTATGTGATGATGTGGGGGTATGGTGAAGGGTATGTGATGATGTGAGGGGTATGGTGAAGGGTATGTCATGATGTGAGGGGTATGGTGAAGGGTATGTGATGATGTGGGGGTATGGTGAAGGGTATGTGAGGATGTGGGGGTATGGTGAAGGGTATGTGATGATGTGGGGGTATGGTGAAGTTCATCTTTAAATGCAGGACCGCTAGAAAGAACGACGACTCCCGACATATACTTGGACTGCTTTTATCCTATAGACCTTCAACAATTAATGTTAAAGATATCCTCAGCTAAGCCGTCTACCTGTCTCTTAGACCCCATCCCAACGAGGCTACTCAAAGAAGCGTTACCCGTGGTAAACACTTCATTATTAGATATGATCAACATGTCCTTACTAACAGGTTATGTACCGCAGTCATTTAAAATTGCTGTGATAAAACCTCTTCTGAAAAAACCCACCCTAGATCCTGAGGTCTTAGCAAACTATAGACCTATATCAAACCTTCCCTTTCTATCCAAGATCCTTGAGAAGGTGGTTGCTAATCAGTTATGTGATTTTCTACATAGCAACAGTCTATTTGATGATTTTCAATCAGGATTTAGAAAGAATCATAGCACAGAGACGGCACTGGTGAAAATTACTAACAACCTTCTAACTGCTGCAGACAAAGGATTTGTCTCCATTCTTGTTCTACTAGATCTTAGTGCTGCATTTGACACTATTGACCATACTATCCTGTTACAGAGACTGGAACACTTAGTTGGCATTAAAGGAATCGCACTAAGCTGGTTTAAGTCCTATTTCTCTGAACGATCCCAGTTTGTTAATGTTAATGATAAACCCTCCAAGCACGCTAAAGTTAGCCATGGCGTTCCTCAAGGCTCAGTGCTTGGACCAATTCTATTTTCCTTATATATGCTTCCTCTAGGTAATATTATTAGGAAACACTCGATTAACTATCACTGTTACGCAGACGATACCCAATTATATCTGTCAATTAAGCCAGATGAAAGTGGTCAGTTAGCAAGACTTCAAACGTGTATTGAGGATATAAAATCCTGGATGACCCACAATTTCCTGATGTTAAACTCAGACAAAACTGAAGTTATTGTGATAGGACCAACGCACCGCCGAACTTCGTTTTCGAAAGATATAGTTACTCTGGATGGTATTACCCTGGCCTCCAGCACTGCTGTCAGAAATCTAGGAGTTATTTTTGATCAGGATATATCCTTCAACGCCCACTTAAAACAAACCTCAAGAATAGCCTTTTTCCATCTTCGTAACATTGCCAAAATTAGGAATATCCTGTCTCAAAACGATGCTGAAAAACTAGTCCATGCATTCGTTACTTCTAGACTAGATTACTGCAATTCCTTATTATCAGGTTGCCCAAATAAGTCCATTAAGACTCTCCAACTGATCCAGAATGCTGCAGCACGTGTTCTGGCGAGAACTAAGAGAAGAGATCATATTTCTCCTGTATTAGCTTCTCTGCATTGGCTTCCAGTGAAATATAGGATTGAATTTAAAATCCTCCTCCTGACTTACAAAGCTCTAAATGGTCAAGCACCATCATACTTAGAAGAGCTCATAGTACCTTATTGTCCCACTAGAGCACTGCGCTCCCAGAATGCGGGGGGCTACTTATGGTTCCTAGAGTCTCTGGAAGTAGACTGGGGCCAGGGCCTTCAGCTATCAGGCTCCAGTATTGTGGAACCAGCTCCCAGTCGGGGTTCGAGAGGCAGACACCGTTACCACATTTAGGAGTAAACTGAAAACCCTCCTCTTTGATAAAGCTTATAGTTAGGGACGAGGAGTTGAAGCGTCCACCTAACCCGCCCACTGCTTCTCCTCGTAGTCATCAGTTTTTTTTTTTTATACTGTATAATTAATAATCGAGCGAGAGTAGAGGGAGGCGGTCCAGTACAGCCCGACCCGGTTGGGGGAGTTCTAGCCCGACCAGGCACCTCTCTTTAACCTGCCTCTCTTAAGTTATGCTATTACAATTCTAGACTGCCGGGAGGCTGTTCCTCCCTAAGACACACTGAGCTGCTCTCTCATCTCTACTTGTTACTTTTGTATGCATCCTGTCCCAGAAATGCTTGTTACTAATCTAGCTCTGGGGAGTTTACTCCCCGGAGTCCTTATGTTTCTTCTTCGCAGAGCTATGCTCTGCGATTCTCTGCATTCCCGGCTGCATCCTGCTGCGTCCTGCTGCATCCGCAGCCTCCCCCCCGTGCTCTGCAGCGCCACGTTACATCCCGCTCGCCCCTGCTGTGATGTTCATACGCACAGAGTAGTCAGGATCCGGTATAGGAGACTGCAATACTCAGTATGACACGATGTGCCCTGCTATGACATGAACTTCCACGATAACCTTCAAAGTCAATGTGACTTCTAATGTGACTGTTATCACCACTGTTCATCACGCCCCCAACCGGCCCGTCAGACACCGCCTACCAAGAGTCTGGGTCTGCCGAGGTTTCTTCCTAAAAGGGAGTTTTTTCTTGCCACTGTCGCAATAGCCACTGCTAATGCTTGCTCTTGAGGGAATTACTGTAATTGTTGGGCTTTTGGAATTTATAGAGTGTGGTCTAGACCTACTCTATCTGTAAAGTGTCTCGAGATAACTTTTGTTATGATTTGATACTATAAATAAAATTGAATTGAATTGAATTGAATTGAATTGAAGGGTATGTGATGATGTGGGGGTATGGTGAAGGGTATGTGATGATATGGGGGTATGGTGAAGGGTATGTGATGATGTGGGGGTATGGTGAAGGGTATTTGATGATGTGGGGGTATGGTGAAGGGTATTTGATGATGTGGGGGTATGGTGAAGGGTATGTGATGATGTGAGGGGTATGGTGAAGGGTATGTCATGATGTGAGGGGTATGGTGAAGGGTATGTGATGATGTGGGGGTATGGTGAAGGGTATGTGATGATGTGAGGGGTATGGTGAAGGGTATGTCATGATGTGAGGGGTATGGTGAAGGGTATGTGATGATGTGGGGGTATGGTGAAGGGTATGTGATGATGTGGGGGTATGGTGAAGGGTATGTGATGATGTGATGATGTGGGGGTATGGTGAAGGGTATGTGATGATGTGGGGGTATGGTGAAGGGTATGTGATGATGTGGGGGGCTATTTTAATTCCAAAGGCCAAGGGAACTTTATCAGGATGCATAGTATCCTGGATCCATGAAATAACTGGCCTTTAAAAATAAACATCTGCCTGCCTCTATGGGAATTTAACATAGGGGTGTACTTACTTATGCCCCCTGTATTTTAAGGAAGAACATTTATTTATTTACGATACATTATTCATTCACAAACAAAATTGGTGTCCATAAAGGTTGGATTTTTCCTAATTTTTTTAATTAAGGCATTAAGATCAATTTCCAAAGATGATTTTTTTATTCCTCTTTTTAGTCAACTTTAGCATGGGTGTCCTAATTTCTTCTCAATCGACTTACCTGGATAAATAAAGGTTAATATATATATATATATATATATATATATATATATATATATATATATATATTCTACCACATTGGTATGCAGTATTCACTCTACCACTGCAGTACTTTAGCAGGGATGTATTTACTTGTAGTACCATAATGAAACATGTATCACCTATTTTGTACTACAATATTTAATGATTGTACGAACAATGACCCAGTGAAACTATGGGTAGCTTATGTGTGGGTGATCTAAAGTAATGTTTCAATGGTATTTCACAATATATTTGTTTTTTGAACCAGTGATTGTGCAAGTGCAAGATTTCTTTAAAGATATGAATGCACAATGCAATGTTTTGAACATTGGACAGCCTGTGTTAAAAGTGATAACTGTTTTGAGTTTTGTGTCTAGAGTTTTGAAAAATGACATCAAGGTTCTGAAATTAGTAGCAAAGTGATTGTAAAAAACTCAGGGGCGGATCTACAGGGGGGCAAGGGGGGGCAGCTGACCCCCCACTGTAAGGTCTTGCCCCCCCAGCTGCCAGCCATAACTTTGCTTGTAAAAACAAACTGCCACTATGTGCACAGGCTTCTTAAAACATTGAAACAAACAATTAATTTATATTAATTCATAATAAATAATAATTGTAGATGTAATCTTAGCCCCCTGCCCCTCAAATACTCAGCTACGTCCCTGCATCAAACGTGCAGAGCGGCGTTCGCCCAGTCTGGCTCGCACACACACACACACACACACACACACACACACACACACACACACACACACACACACACACACACACACACACACACACAGCGAGTCTGCTGCGGGGCGGTGGCCCTGCATCCCGGCAAAGACCGGAGCGACCGAGCCGAGCCTCAGGTGAAGTTAAAACACACGTTTCATCTAAAGTTACATTTGTAATAAATGTAATGTCTGCTAAAGGTGAGTCAGCATCAACAACAGCGCGTCCATTATGTTAGCCAAAAGTCAAATCGCTCCCTCCTGGTTTGTAAGCGCATTCTGCTGTTTGATTAGTCTGATTTCAGTAAAGACAAGAAGAGCATAATACAAAATATTACAAACTGGCATGTTTGAATTCATAACGTTTACAGAGGGTCTCCGTTTCGGTGGCGTTACGTTACAACACACTACACAGTGCTTGCTGAGACCGATCACTTGTATATGATTAGTTAAGGAGTATTATAAAATCCACTTCCTCTCACATATCACGGCAATACGGCTGCACAAATTAAACCAGGCAACATCCTTTACTGTCAAACTGGGAAAACAACAAACACAACGGGGTTAAGAAGGCTAGTCTAAACATAACTGATGTGTGCATGTAATACATCTCGTCTGATGTTATGTTTTTTAGGCTACTTATATTAGCTACAGGGCCATACAGTGTAATGTAATACAAGAATAACAAGAGCTTTTCACATCTTGACTTTTGCCGGCCAGAGTAGCTGGAGATATTAGCTGAAGCCTAAAAGTGGGGATATCGCCAGCCAAGAAAATCCTGAGATGTGCACAGGAGGAAGAGGAGGAGGGAAATGAAGAAGGAGAAGACAGGAAACTGGAGAGACCAGGCAGGTCAGAGCAGGAGAAGACCACAGAAGGAGATGCAGAAATGAGTGAAAGAGAAGAGGGAAAGGAAGAATTGACAGTGAGGGATGAAGAGGAGGCTGCAGGTTCAGAGAGAGGGACAGAGGCAGAGAGAGATCAGGAGGAGGCAGATGAAGATGACAGAGAGGAAGAGGAGGCTGCAGTTACCCCTGGACCAAATGGTTGGTTTATATTCTCCTTACATAATAAATTGCAGTACAGTAACATAACATGTCGTGACATGACCTTTTTTTTTTTTTTTTTTTTTTGGCTATTTCCATTCTGTTGTATATGTTATAGGGTTAGATATGTAAATATTTACATATACAACAACAGTTCACTCTTCTCAAGACACTTTACAGATAGAGTAGGTCTAGACCACACTCTTTAAGTTACAAAGACCCAACAATTCTCCAAAGAGCAAGCATTTGGTGCAACAGTGGCGAGGAAAAACTTCCTTTTGGGCAGAAACATCAGACAGATCCAGGGTGTTGGTGGCCACTGCTGGTTAGATACAGATGGATACAGATATACAGATATAGAGAATTATGATTCATAATAATGGTAATTATAGTAACAAAAAAGATAATGGAACTATGACCAGAAATAATAGTTGTAGCAGTTTAGGGCGTAGCAGGGTGTTGCGGGGCGTAGTAGGGCATAGCAGTTTACGTATGGGGGTTCCCATGTACCGTCTTCCCCTGCCACCCTACCAAGATCTCTCGCTACCCCTTTGCCCCCCCCATGTAAAATTTTCTAGATCCGCCACTAAAAAAACTGTAACAACAGGAAAAGAGCAGCAGCTGATGAGGATGGTGTAGAGCAGGGGTCACCAACCTTTTTGAAACTGAGAGCTACTTCATGGGTATTGAGTCATATGAAGGGCTACCAGTTTGACACACTCTTCTGAAATAGCCTAACAAATATGCTCAGTTTACCTTTCGTTACATATGATTATTAATGATTAATGATACTCATCAATGTGAAGACACTGATCAAGTTAATGATTTCTCACAATAACTATCAACAATGACTTAACAAGGTGGGAAACAGATATTCAATTTTCATTTTTAGAACAGGCCTGAGGGCTACTCATGTGGTCCTTGGGGGCTACCTGGTGCCCGTGGGCACCGTGTTGGTGACCCCTGTTGTAGAGAGTATATGAGCTGAGTGGTGTCAGTGTTTGTCGACCTCGGAGCAGAATGGCTGCAGTCACAGAGCTCTCCTTCCTGCTGTTTGCTCTCATCAACTACATCCAGGCACAAGAACGGATAATCGTCCAAATATATATATATATATATATATATATATATATATATATATATATATATATATATATATATATCAGAGTGATATAGATATATATATATATATATATATTATATTGTCTATATTGAGTTAATTAATCTTTTCTTGATGTGGTGGATGTGTGTGTGTGTGTGTGTGTCTGTGTATGTGTGTTCCAGATGTTTTATTTTTATTCAAAATATGTGATGTTTTATATTATATATGAAGGAATATGAATTGTCTTTAATGCATTTATAATAGTTGTATCTTGCAGTGTTGTCAGTGTTATAAACGTGTTATTATATATTGGTCTATATCTATAATCTATCGTCTGTATAATAAACATTATTAAGAAATAAATACAACTTGTTCTGATTGTGATCTCTGATTAATTATTAGAAGCAACATATCTCTGGGTCTGTAAAATGTTTCTTATATTAACTTTCAGTAAATAAAGTTGATTTCTAGAGCACATTTA
>NC_041339.1:36116581-36124081 GCF_004354835.1 Perca flavescens | reverse complement strand
ATGTATGTTGATAATCAGAGACTTCAAAGAGCCAAAGTTTAGTCAGAATACAGTTTAGAAACCATTTCAATTATTTATTTAAAAATGTATTATAAAATTCAATAAAAGTAGTGATCATGAATTGTACGTGAGAAGAGCATTGTAAGGAATCTAATTTCTGGGTAATTTTTATTTAAAAAAACCCCAAAACAACATATTTCGGATTTTGAAATGTTGAAAACGGGTCAAATTGGATCCAAGAACAACATGAGGGTTAAGATGTACGGCTGCAACTAACAGCTATTTATATTACTGATTATTCTATTGTTCATTTGCACGTTAAATTAACTAATATTTTGGTCTATAAAATACATTTCTTGTGGTAATTTTGCTTCTTTTGCTAGTCGTTTAGCATCTTTCTGTGGTAGCTTAATGTCTCTTTGTGCTCCCTGTAGTTTTTTTTGTGTCCCGGTGTCTGTTCGCGGTTGTTTTGTCGTCGTTTTGTCGTCGTTTGGCGTCTCTTTGCACTCATTTTGCATGTCTTTGTGGTTGTTTTAAAGGGTAACTACTGTATTTTTCAACCTGGACCCTATGTTCCCATGTTTTTGTGTCTAAGTGACTGATGGGAACCACAATCTTTGACATTGGTCCAGTATTAAACAAGCTACAATGTAAGTTAATTGTGCTTTCACAGAAGTGCTTGTTTTGCCGCTGACAGGCTCAGATTAATTTTCCAAGTGTCTGATAACATTACGGGAAGGATTTCTAAGGAGATTCGTAGATGTTTTTTTCGTGTCTCTGTCGTTTTGTGTCTCTTAGTGGTTGTCTCAGTCATTGTGCATCCTTTTGCAGTAATTGTTTGTGTATCTGTGCTTGTTTTGCATCTCTTTGTGGTCATTCTGCGTCTGTGCAATCATTTGATTAACCTTCCAACAAGGGCCTATTTTAGTTTCTTTGTGTCTTTTTTTTATTTTTTGAGTTTTTTCTTTATCTGAATCAACGGTCTCAGGACAGATTGTGCTCTTTGAGGCAAATTTTTTATATCGGATTTGTCTAACAGTCAGTTTTGGGTGCCCTGCGCCTGCACCTGATTGGTCCAGTAAATACTCTACAATGACTCGTCTCACAACTCAACATCTACTGATCTGAATGAACCCTGTTAGAAAATGTCTGTTTAACTTCAAGTTAGTTAGTGTCAGACATGTTTTCGCACTGTGTGTGTGTGTGTGTGTGTGTGTGTGTGTGTGTGTGTGTGTGTGTGTGTGTGTGTGTGTGTGTGTGTGTGTGTGTGCGTGTGTGTGTGTGTCTTGGACTCGACCCGCTCTTTCTAATGATTTCGGCTGCAGCCCCGCCCGGGAGTTGTGCATTGGTGGTGTAACCCTAAAGCCTAAGTCTTTCAAGCCACAGACAGCACTAAGTAAGGCCAGTAACAGTTAGTTAGGCGATAGGCATGTTGTTTTTCTGAGTGGACTCACTATTACTTACAAGCTATCGGAGAAGCAGCCTAATCTGATGTTTTGGGCAGATGATGGTGAGCGACTGCGACCCGTAAACACGTGTGTGAACATGAGCAGCTGTGGTGGCGAGTTTCTCGCTGTGCTACACTTTGAGAGGACAGGCAGTGCTTGGCTTACCGTGGACTCTGCAGAGAACTCTCAACAAAATCGGATTTGGTTGTGAAACCAAAAAGGACATACTGCCCCCAACCCAAAGATTGGGGGCAGTATGTCGGTCTCAAAGTCTTTACACGACCACAATCACTGCTGTGGACTCGTAATTACACAACACGGTCTCACGGCAGTTCGTGAAATAGTCACGTTGTTTATAATATTGATTCGTGATACAGCAGGGGTGTCAAACTCATTTTCCCAGAGGGCCACACTGGAAAAAGTGAATCCCGCCAAGGGCCAGACATGGAGGGTTTATGGACGTGCTTTTGTTACTGCATGTCACTTTATTTTTTTAAACACTTTTTTCCTTCATTTTTGTTTTTTTTGTTCAGACTTTTTTGTGGCTTTCTCAGACATTTGTCACCTTTTGGTAAATTTGTTGCTTTTTCCGACATTTTTGTTGACATGAAGTCCTACAAAAGTCATCAAAAGAGTTCCGTAATTAAGACTGTTTCTCAGCCTGAATATGAAAACTCTCTCTCTGCTTCTTCTGGGGGGAATTTCTGAGTCTCGGATTCGGCAAATCTGCCCAAATTCTGCTTTGAATGTCACGTAATTACAGTTTAAAAAACACTTTCCTAATAAATAATAAACGGCAAGTTTTCTTAAAAAATGCGATGGAATATGCGGGATATGTATGCAATTTTATGCTATGAAATTGCGGGAACTTGCAAAAACTGCAGTTTGATGAAAAAGAGAAAAAAAAAAGTGATTCCCCCCCCCAACAACCTTTTCGATGATGTTCACATCGTGAAATTACGTCACTACATCGCTGCTCTTGTGTGAAGTAAATGCAACATTTTTCAACTTTCTGCTAAGATATATTATGGGACTTTTTTGCAACGAAAATGTGGGGATTATGAAATCATGCAAGCCCTGCATATTTTGTGCGGAAATCGGCAATTTATGCCGCGAAAAAGTGCGCCGTATTACCCCCCCGCATACATATACGGACTTTGGCTGATTATGCATTGAATTATGCGATTGCATAATCACGTTTTTCTGGAGGGACTGACTAGTAGAGGTGTGAATCTTCACTGATCTCCCGATTCGAGTACGATTATCATGTCAGCGATTCGATATCTCGATGCATCAAATCCATGTTTCTATTAAAGCCATATAGGAGATTTAATTCGTAGCTTTTCAAGCTTCAAAAACCAAACATTCTGCAGTGCTCTAATACTAAATAAACTGGATACATAAAACTATACAGCACTGAGCACATGGCACTTCCTGAATGTGCAAAACCAGAATATGTAAACAGAAATGTTGTTAGGCCGACATTAAATTGTAAACAGAAATAATCGATTATGAGCCGACCGATTATCGATGCAGCATCGTCCATGTCCACGATTCGATGCATCGATTATTTGATTAATTTCAACACCTCTAGTGTCTATAGGTTTTACGTGGACTACTACGTTTTTATTTTGAATGGATGGATGGACTTTGCTTTGCCACTTTCTGGTGTGACCCGGCTTTATCCCTATGGCTCTACAACCTCGTCAAGCTCGTCTTATTTTGGTAATCTGTTTTTTTTGTATTTTTGCCCCGTTTCCTGTTTTATTTTGACGGTCTTGATTTCTGTCTTGTCTTGTCTTGTTTAGCTTCCTGTGTTTTCCCGCCCTTGTGATCGCCCCAATGCAGTGATTTTCAACCACTGTGTGTGAGAAATTATCCGATTTTACTTACATTTTTTTATTGAGTTACTGCAAATAATTTGCCATTGTTGCGCATCTGTGGCTGCAATCTGATGACTGGCAGAGAAATTAAATACTATTCTGTATCAGTATGTAGCGCAATAATGACCTTGTTGATTTAAGACAATAGAATTACTGCCACCTTTTGCGCGCGATTATCGATGTAAGCCTGCACAAGCGATGGATACATTATTAAACAGGATAAATGCAGATTCGGATCTTATTAGGCTGCAATGTGTCATTTTGTAACATTTTTGGTTGGTGGTGTGCCGTGTAAAAAATGTGCCGTGGCTCAAAAAAGGTTGAACAACACTGGTCTAATGTGTTTCACCTGTTTCCCAGCCTTGTGTCACCCGTGTTGCGTTAGCCTGTGTATTTAGTCTTGGTGTTCCCCCTTGTCCTGTGTCAGATCATTTCGGTTGTGTGTTTCCTGATTTTTATTCATCTCGTTTCTTCGGGGTTTTTTTTTTTTTTTGGACCTGCTTTTTTTTTGTGGACACCTTCTGTTTTCTGGATTTAGTTTTTTGTTAAATAAATATTCAAGCTCACCACGTCTCCTCCATGGCTTTCCCTGCATTTGGGTTCAACCTTCTCCATCATCACAACACACACCAAATTACATTTTGTCCAGAGTTCACTGCCAAACCTTGACTCCTCCGCCTACATAAGGACCAACCTCGGCTACTCTGGGACGGGAAGGGGGTGAAACTGGCTACCGTATTTTCGGGACTATAAGTCACACTTTTTTTCCTATTTTGGCTGGTCCTGCGACTTATAGTCAGGTGCGACTTATATATCAAAATATATATAATTTAACATGTTTTTAAATGTTAATTCATACTGAAAACATTACTGTCTACAGCCGCGAGAGGGCGCTCTAGGCTTGTGACAACTATATGCTGCTTTTAAAGACAACCGAGAAAGAAAAGAAAATCCTGTTCTGCCGATAACAAAACGTAGGTAAAATATGCAGCCCCGAAAATGGTAATCGAGCAGCAGAAAGAAAGTTTGAAATGAGGGAGAAACTTATGAGGGAGACTGGCGAAAAGGTGACTCTTACTGCAATGAAGAAAACAAAGAAAGCTAATCGGCTAATCGTGGGCTGAAAGCTAGATGGCCAGAGGAGGAGTGGGGCTTTTAACGGTGCAGTTACATCTCCACGCCCTGGTAGCTAGTTGTTCTGTGTGCTATTGTATAGCTGAATAAGAGTTAATGTGTTATGTTAACATACCGGACACCTATCGTATTCAGCCTGTTATTCTACAGTACAGGCCAAAAGTTTGGACACACCTTCTCATTCAATGCGTTTCCTTTTTATTTTCATGACTATTTACATTGTAGATTCTCACTGAAGGCATCAAAACTATGAATGAACACATATGGAATTATGTACTTAACAAAAAAGTGTGAAATAACTGAAAACATGTCTTATATTTTAGATTCTTCAAAGTAGTCACCCTTTGCTTTTTATTATTAATAAGGGAAATAATTCCACTAATGAACCCTGACAAAGCACACCTGTGAAGGTAAAACCATTTCAGGTGACTACCTCATGAAGCTCATTGAGAGAACACCAAGGGTTTGCAGAGTTATCAAAAAAAGCAAAGGGTGGCTACTTTGAAGAATCTAAAATATAAGACATGTTTTCAGTTATTTCACATTTTTTTGTTAAGTACATAATTCCATATGAGTTCATTCATAGTTTTGATGCCTTCAGTGAGAATCTACAATGTAAATAGTCATGAAAATAAAAAGGAAACGCATTGAATGAGAAGGTGTGTCCAAACTTTTGGCCTGTACTGTGTGTGCTATTGTGTAGTTGACAGATGAAATAGGCTGTTTTTGGTCTTGGATTTTGTGAAATAAATTTAGAAATAAATGCGACTTAAAGCCCAGTGTGACTTAAATATGTTTTTTTTTCCTCTTCATGACACATTTTTTGACTGATGCGACTTATAGTCCGGAAAATACGGTACATAAACGGCAAGAAGCAGTTACCGACTGCTCACAAACATGGACCGAAGCAGTGACCGACAAAGTATGTTGAGGAATGTTACAATAGCTAATCTGTTGTTGTTGTTGTTGTTGTTTTGTTTTTTGTCTTTTTCTCAAGAGCTTTTTTTTTTTGTTTTTTTGGTGGGAGGGGACGGGACAGCTGAGCAGATGAACGGACGATCAGCAGCACTTCTGCGGTAGCTGGGCGGGCTTGTCGGTCAGTCTGGTGGTCTTGGTGCCGGGAGCAGCCGGGACCTCCACGTCCACGCGCTCCGACATCTTCACACAGATGATGTCCACGAGGCGCTCGAACACCTGCCGCACGTTGATGTTCTCCTTGGCGCTCGCCTCGTAGTACTCGAAGCCTGCAGGAGGAGGAAAAACAACACAGGGCCTAATTCACTAACACTAGCACAGATTGCGCTAGGGCTGTCCTCGACTAAAGAACTTCTTAGTCGACTAACACTTACAGGATTTTGTCGACTAATCGATTAGTTGATTTAATCGACAGAGCTGTGAGCTTTGAGAGGTGGTTAAGACTAGAAAAGCACAATATAAATGTAGTTAATTAACCATCTGTAAAACTGAGTTTCTCCACAATTAATCCTGCAAAAGCACCACTTTAAATCTTGTGTTTACCATGAATGTGCTCAGAAGTTTCTTGGAAATGAGTAATTAAGCATGAATAAGCATAAAAAATGACTAATCGACTAAAGAAATCTTAGTCGACTAAGACCAAAACGAGCGATTAGTCGACTAATCGACTCAGAGGTGGCAGCACTAGTTTGCGCTGCGTCTGTTTATGCGAGTTCGGTAATAGCGCACGCTATGCTTCCACATTTTGCGTAGTATTTATCAACCCTGACACCCATCAGCCAATCAGCGTCTTTCTCCGCCCACTATACCGTAGATTGCGCTGTAGCGAAGCGGTACTTGTGCTACGATACGGCTGAGTGCAGACTGAGATATTCCCACTGCTGATGCTAGGACTGTTTGAAATGATCCTGATGCCGATATATCTGTAATGTAGCGAGGAGTTTAACAGCTGCTGGAATGGGATGTGAACGCTGAGTGGGAGATTCAATTTCATCTTTGATTTCTTCCAGTAACTCTAATATTGCACGGCTGCTCGATCTGTAACGCTAAATCAGGGGTGGCGAACCTGCGGCTCTTGAGCCACATGCGGCTCTGTGCCGGCTCCTTTTAGGCTCTTACTGTGTGCTGGGGGCTGTGTTATTGGTAGATTTTTTTTTTTTTTTTTTACTTTTTGAAACATTTCAGATACATTTAAAAAAAAAAAAAAAAAGCATTTGAATGATGCATTTGCCAGTTATTTTAAAATAAAAAATAATTTTATTATTTTATTTTTTTTATGGACAGATTCTGCCACAGATCACCTTCCTCATCATTAACCCTTTCACTGCTGATTGTTTGAAAGCCCCTCTAGAGACAAATGAGTGAAAGAGTGGCCACAACAGAGTACAACAAGACCTAAAAAGGATTGTGGATAACAAAGACTGTCAGGTTTCCCACTGAGTCAATCTAAGTAAGAAAAAAAAAAACCTATGAAAACTGATATGTATTATGACTTTCATTAGATCTGGAAGTCACTGTTGCTGTTGTTAGTTAGTTAGTTATATTTTATTTCTGTCATGCCAAACATCTTGGCCCATCCCACATGGGATTACAAGACACCACAAATTCACATATTCAACAAACATCTTCCCGTTGCATATACAAATCCTTCAGACAAATACATGAATACAAATATATAGACATACACATACATACACGTATATACACGTACACACATACCACACACAAACAACTAGTTCTCATCTACACTCGATAAAGAGCTTTTTTCCTCTTCTCCCAGGCTTTATCTAAATAATTAGCCAATTTATATGTTTCATATGTGAAAAGCCATCTCAATCTTTGAGCATCATCCATATTTACCAAATCAATCTCTGCTTTTATCCTACAAAACAAATCATCACGCTACTCACGATAAAAAGGACAATAGAAAACAAAATGGAACTCATTTTCTACATCATTCAAACAGCACATAGGGCAAACACGTTTTTCCTCTTCTACATTAACATATCGTCCTGTTTCAATAGTCAAAGGCTAAACACCAGATCTCACTTGGGCGCATA